>NW_008343842.1:35696-45068 GCF_000622305.1 Nannospalax galili | reverse complement strand
TCTCTCTCTCTCTCTCTCTCTCTCTCTCTCTCTCTCTCTCCCCCCTTCTCTGTTTCTCCAGCTGTCATTCCTCTTGCTGGGCCCTCAGCTCTGAAAGCTCTTTATTTCATTACTGCTCTTGACCTGCGACCATCCCCTCATCCATACAGCTCTGCTCAGACATCCCTCCTTAGATCCCTAGAGAGCAGCCTGGCTCCTCTGTCTCACTCCTGCTTCCTGAGTCTTTTCTGGGTGAGCCACTTCCTCAGCTGTGATGACTGTCTCCAGGGTGATACAGGCTAAAGTGGCACAGGGAAGGTGGATCTGAATACAGAACTCTCCCAACGCCTAGAGCTGAGCACCATGTGCTCGCCACCTGATGCCCTGGGTCAGCGATGGTGAGGCACTGGACAGAAGGGGACTTAGCTGACTCTTGTTATGGGCCTGCTCAATGGCTTGCTCTGTTCCCTCTGCTTCCTGGGATCTGACCTGCCTCCCTCATCAGAGTGGGACGATGCTTGGGGGTGAAGACCAGCCTCCTAGGTTCCTGCAGCCTTTCCTGCCTTGGCCCATCCTCCATCGGGTCCTGCTGGCCTCACATCAGACCTGGTCATGTTCCCTGGCTCTGGCCACAGCAGGAGCTGCGGCTGGATTACGCTGATTGGGCAATGAGGTTGATTCCACTGTGGCTCTAAATGAGATCAGTGGAGCCGGCACCGGGCCCAGGAGTGGCTCCTGCTTCTGGCCACAGAAGAGGGGGAGGCAAATTCTCCCCTGGATTTCATTTTTTTTTTCGGTGGAGGGGGGAGGAGAACCAGCAGCTGGTGAGGCGCTCTACTGAACTAATACTAACGTGATTGTGGATGAGGGCTGTGGGAGGAGCTGATGGCTGGGGCCTGGGTGGCTCTGGTCACCAACTTCAGGCAGGAACATAACACCCAGGTGTGTGTGTGTGTGTCTGTGTGTGTGTGTGTGTGTGTGTGTGTGTGTGTATGTGCACACATGTGTGCACCCACGGCACAGGGGCTCAGCATTCCCACCCAAGAAAGGGGTTGGTCCATCCCTAGGGGACCAGGAGAGCTGAAGTTTAAGGAGGAGGCATGGAAGGTTCTAGAACATGTATAGTTTGGGAGTCCTCCCTAGATTTGACTTGATTCACCTGCTTTGGGGTGTTAAGTAACTCCCTGCCTTTCTCTGGGCATCATATTCCTTATCAACATAAGCAAGAGTCCTTATAGATAAAGTGGCCAAGGGCTCCGGAAGTGGTTCTCTGCAGAGGTATGCAAAGCTGAGGGCCCACAGTGGGCAGCTCTGCTCTGCCTACAGCCCCTCTGGCCTCGAGGACTTTGGACCAGACCCCAGGGCAGGGAGCTTTATTGCAATAGGCTGAGAAGGTTTCCCATCCTCTTGAAGCAGGAGGCTCCCTGGGTAGCTCCCTCCCAAGGGACCCTGGTGGTCCTTGATACTCCAGCTACCATAGGCTGTGTCATGTCTCTGCCCCTCCCTGGAGGCTGGCGAGTGCCTCTCCCCCCATTTCGAGTGCCCTTGTCTAGAGAATGCTGCCTAGTAGGGAATTTTTATTTTGTTTTTGAGACAGGGTCTTGTGATATAGACAAGGCTGGTTTTGAACTCATGATCCTCTTGCCTCTGCCTCCTTAAATGCTGGGATGGCAGGTGTGGGCTGCCTTACCTGGACCTAGTTGTGGAGTCTGAACTCCATCCTAAGGCAATGGGAAAACTTTGAAGGTTATTAAAGGAGCTAGGCAGAGGACATATTCCTAAGAGCCCAGGGGAGTGAGGATAAAGGCTGCATGAATCCATGGGTGCTAGGCCTTAATTATACTGTGGGTGGGACCCCCTGAGGGTTGTTCAGTGCCCAACCTATACTGCTTTACACAACAGTCCTGCTCAGACAAGAGCAACAGCAGCTTGAATAGAGAAGACAGATTCCAGAATTGTCCCCTGAGCTGTGAGGGGCAATCATGGTCCTTAGACACATCTTTCCACAGTGAGGGTAGAGGCAAGAACCTGATTATGTTGCAAAAGCTTGGGCAGACCTTTCTATCTGAGGAGTAGAGACCTTGAGCCCAGAGGTCAAAAAGCGACGGCAGCCCCTTAGCAATCACAAGGCAGATCCTTTACAGTCAGGGACACTCAGGCCCAGTGAGTGGCATGGGAGTCTTTCTAGAAAGAACATGAGTTTGGAGGTCAAACAGATCAGAAGTTGTATCTCCCTGGGCCACCTCAGGCAGATGGCTTGGCCTCTCAGAGTTTCAGCTTCCTCCTTGGTAAAACGGGCTGCTGCTCACTCTTTTGTTAACTGAGTGAATAGCTTGTTACTCTGGAAAAGCCTCATCTTCAGTCCACTGAAGGAACATGGGGCAGCCTGCTCCTCACTCTAGGGACTTGCCTGTGAGTGGGAGGTGTGGATCCCCATGGCAGGTCTGGTGGTGAAGGAACCCATTCTTAGAGATCTTCAGGGCCTGCAGGGGAAGGAGAGGCTGAGCTCTAGCCACCTACAGAAACTGTCCCTCCACTGCCACCTGCTGGACTTTGGCCTTCATGGTCTCGGGACAGTGGCCCCTGGGTTGTTTTCTGCGCCCTGGTGGGATGGGATCTTTGCAGGCTTTAGGTTTGCTGTTTTTCTCTGGGGGCTAGGGAAGATTGGGGTCTCACAAATCCCCTGGATCTCCTGTCTGAGACCTCATCTGGAACTGGGGATGGGATGCATTTCACAAGTCATCGAGAAAGTGGGCGGAAAGGAGACCAGAGTCAGCCTGTGACCCCTAGTACTCTGAGCCCACAGTCTCGGAGGAAGGCTCCAAGCAGACATAAGTCCCACATACGGGACTTTAGCCCACCACACTGCGTAAAGGGCACGACCTGCTTAGGCCACCAAGGCATTCGTGTGACCCGCACCCAGCAGACGCTGGGGTGGGGGTGCCCAGGCTTGCAGCTGAGTCCTTGCCCCGCCAACCCCGGGCCTCTCACCAATCACATAGTCTCCGAAGCCCACGGTGCTGAGAGTGATGAAGGCGAAGTAGAAGCTCTCCATGTAGCTCCAGCCTTCCATGTGGGAGAAGAGCAGAGGCGGCAGCAAGAAGAAGACCAGGAGGCCAGAGAGCAGAGCAGCTGAGCCTGTCAGCCACTGTCCCCGAGCTGGGTCCTGCAGGGTGCGGGCCTGTGGGTCTGCTGCCCGGAGAGAGAGGGGCGCCCCAGACTCACCTCTCCAGCGTTGTGTCCCTCACATTTCCTGCTAAAAGTCCCTGGTGGCTTTGATGCGCGTGCCCTTTGGCCTGCTCACCCTGAGCACGGACTCTCCTCTCCGTTATGACCAAAGACCGCATTCTGGTCCTTGAAGCTCAACCCTACCACCCCCGCCCCCAGTGTTCCCCGTCCCACCCCTTTTGGTCCTGCACCCCATTCCCACCACATCCTCTCCTGGAAGTGAGCCCTCCCTGTACGCCGCTACTCCCTCACCTGCCATCGGCCTCCCAGCCTGTGGGCACAGCGGCGCACTCCACGTTGCATAAGGTGGCTCAGCCGGTTGAGCACCAGGAGGTTGAGCGGGATCCCCACAAGAACAAAAAAGATGCAGAAGAGGCGGGCGGCCATGGTCTGAGGGCTCAGGTTGCCATAGCCTGAGGCGAGAGGGAGAGGTGGTTGAGGGGCCTGGCTCTGGGTATAGCCAAGGCGGTTCTTCCCCAACCCCCTCCCCCATTCCACACCAACTCGGTTGGTGCTTACACCAACAGCAGCTCTGACAATGGGCAGCTCTGACAATGAGCCAGAGCCAGGTTGGTGCATCAACTCCCAGCATCCCCCACTGGCTGCATTTCCTGGACCTGCCCACTTCAAGGCTGTGGGACCTTGGGCAAAGGCCTTGATCTTTTTGATCTGGATTCCTCCACCTTAAAATGGGGCGCAGACATTCCCTGGTGGTGGACGTAATGACGTCACTGGTGGGAAGGAGAGTCCCTGAGCCTCAAGTGTGTTCAAGGACTAGTGAATTGATGGATGAATGGTGGAAGGTCGCTCTATTGGCTTCTGGTGGGAGAACCTCAAAGGACTCTTTCTCTAGACCCTCCCCCTCCATTCCCCTCTTTTCTGGGTCTTCTGTTTTGTTTTGACACAGGGCCTCTTATAGCCCAGGCTGGCCTCAAACTTGCTATATTGCTGAGGATATTGAACTCCTGATCCTCCTGCCTGCACCTCCCAAGTGCTGGCATCACAGAACTATGACTTGGGGAACAGGGTGGTGGCGGGGCAATTAACTGCTGTGCTCCACCGAGTGTCCTTGTCCCGTGCCTATTCCCACTTCATGTGTGTGCTCTTAAGGCCACAGTCCCAGGCTGTCCCACCGTGCATCCTGTGTGGGAAGCTCCTGCGATTCTGTAAGTCCCTGAGATGAGAAAGCAAGGCAGTCTCCCACTGGGCTCCAGATTCCAACTCTGCTGCCCACTATAGGACCCTGGATGAGTTTCCTGGTTGTGATATGAAAATAAGACCTCTCCGTGGAGGTAACCTCGATGAACAAAATGAGATCTCAGTAGGGCTTGTGGGTACAGTGTCTTATCTAAAAGCTCCTCAGAGGTCTTCTGTGGGGCTGGGTGAGGGCTTTCTCTGTCTTTACTCTTAGGATGGAACTGAGTGCTAGAGACAGGACAGAAACAGTCCAAGTAGAGCCAGAAGACACAGAGGGACTCTGAATGGGCAGTGGGTGTGGAGATATGGGGTTCTGAGGCTAGCCCTTCCTCCCACCCCCATCTGGAAGGCACAACCTATGGCAACCATGCTCTATGTGGTCTCCCTAGCTCTGGAACTCAATCCTCACTGGCTGAATGTATCCTTAGGGGAATTCCCCAGTAAAGCAGTTGCTGCTGAATGCCTGGTGTATGCCAGGTCTCCGGCTGGCTCCTGGGAATGCAAAGATGAAGAAACTCGCTGGGAGATGGCTCAGTCAGTAAAGTGCTTGCCTCACAGGCATGAAGACCTAAGTTCAGATCCTTAGCACCCACATAAAAAGCTGGCTGTGGTAGCATATGCCTGTAATCCCAGTGCTGGGGGGACAGAGACAGGAGGATCCTTGGGACTCTCTGGCCAGCTAGTCTAGCCAGTTTGGCAAGTCCCAGGTCCTGGTAAGAGATCCTGTCTCAAAAAATAAGATGGATGACTCCTGAGAAAAGATATCTGAAGTTGGTCTCTGGCCTCCACATGCACACACATGTACACATGCACTCCCTGTGCAAACACACACACATGCGCTCACATACTTGAATGCGCACACCTTAAATACAGAAAATATAGATAAATAAATAAAGGTGAAGAAGCACCACGCTGGTCTGTGGATCCTTCCAGATCTCTGGGAGGTCCATACAGATGGAAGAACCTCTCTCTCTGTCATCTCTCTGTCTCTGTCTCTCTCTGTCTCTCTGTCTCTCTCTCTCTCTCTCTCTCTCTCTCTCTCTCTCTCTCCAAGACTGGACAACCTCCCAAAAAGTAGTGGCTGACTTAAAGGTTGTTACATAAAAGGTTCTGGGATGTTCATCTCTCCCTCTAGGGAGAAGGCAGAGAGCTGTGGGAAGGAGCCTGTCACTGGTGGGGTGCGTCTGCCACCTGGTGGTAAATCCTGGGCTATGCAGGAGATGTGAACAAGAATATTGGGCCAGCCCATTGGATTTATGGCTGGGGATTCCGAGCTGCAGGGACCCAGTGCTTCTCTGTTCACACTGTTTACACACCACAGTCCCCAGATATCTTTTGGGAACAAGTTCTACCTCAGCTGTGCTGAAGGCCAGGCTCTGGAGGAGGAAAGGGGCCCGGAGGATGGTGACAGTGGACTAGGGACACTGGTAGGCTGAGATGGACTGTGTGAGGGGTTGGGTAGAAAGATCCAAGTCTCCAAATTTGAACATGTACACAGACCCCCCCCCCCGCCAAGTATCTGTTGGAATGCAGAAACAAAGTTCATGGGGCTTAAGGCCTAAGATGGTGCCTATAGGCAGGTGGGGGCCAGGAAGCAGAACTGACTGCTTTATAGGTGTGATACCCTGTGACACCCTGGATAACCCTCCTGAATGCTGCCACCAGTTTTACTGCCCCATCAGGGAGCGGCCACCTCCCCAGCCCCACCAGCCTGCCTCCACGCCGCCCTTACCGATGGTGGTGATGGTGGACACAGAAAAGAAGAAGGAGCCCGTGAACTCCCAGCGCCCCATGCTTGGGGTATTGCTCAGGAAGTGGACCCCATCTTTGTAGGCTTGAATGATGCCCTGAGAAAGAGGTTACAGTGACCAACAGGCTTTGGAGATGGGGGGGCTGTGCCCCTGCATCCCAAGACATAAGCACACACACACACACACACACACACACACACACACACACACCACGCCTACAACCACACTCTTACAGAGTCCTCATGTTGTACACATAATTCCTTCAAAATGAAACACCCCCACCCCCACCCCGGAGGAAAGAAAGAAACTCATGTAAGTTACATTGCTGGGGAGCTGCCTGCAAATTGGGCAACGAGCTCCATGGTTGTAGCTTTTGGGAGCTGTAACCCATGCTGGGGTGGGCTATTCAGTGATGCAGCTGCCTTTGAGCCTCCCCTGTAAGTGACCCCAATAAATTCACTGGTCCATTCAACCAGGCCTGGGTGGAATTATTTCTTTGGTCTGTCATTAGTGCCCTATCTAGGGTAAATGGAATGCTCTTCATGTGTCCAGAGGGAAAAGTCTCACAATATCTCACTCTTTACTTCAATCTGGACAGGGCAGGGGATCTCTACCTCTATCATGGCTCCCCAAAAGTAAGGATCATAGGGACAGCTCCTTCCCCTCTTCACCCTAGTGCCAGGTCAGGGTGGGTTCTGGGATATCTTATGGGTTTAACTACTCATTTGCCATCTCGCTCAGTCCCACTCTCGCATGGAGCACTAGACTGGTCATCACAGGAAGATGACAGGGACGTGACCTGATCCTTCAGTGGGTCAGAGAACTGAGTTCACTCTGATATGGGGCCATCACTGCTGCTTTGGATGGTGAGGAGGCTGTCCAGAAATTCCTCGATTTCTCCATGTCTCAGTTTCTTTATCTGCAACACTATTGGTGGCCATTTCATAAGTTTCTGTGATAATTAAATCTGTGGAGAATTGGGGCTGGAGAGATGGTTCTGTGGTTAAGAGCACTGGTTGCTCTTGCAGAGAATCTGGGTTTGGTTCTGAGGCTCCACATGCAGGTTAACAATCATCCATGAGTCCAGTTCTAGAGGATTTGGCACCCTCTTCTGGCCTCCATGAACACTGTACAACATGGGTGTATTTACATACATACAGGCAAAATACTTATACATATAAAATAAAAATGAATACATAAAAAAATCTGTGGAGACTTACAACAGTGCCTGGCCCATGGCCAATGTCTACAGGGTCTGTCCTTTCATTATTTGGGATATTATGTTGTAGGACTACAGAGAAGATGGGGCAGATGCAGAAGGCTTTATGGTGGAGGTGATGTTTTAGCTGGCCCTGAGGGCCTTCCCCTTGGAAGGACATTTAGGTAGAGGGGACAACAATAGTAGAGGCTGGGAGGTGAGACTGTGCCTCAGACCAAAAAAAAAAATCAGATTAAGAGGCAGTTGAGGCAGTTGAGGCAGGGTTGGAGTGACAGGCCTTATTATGGGTCACTGAAGAAATCAGAGGTGTGCTCTGTGGTGGCTGGCATTAGCAAGGGGTTAGCTGTGAGGGTCTCCTGCAGGGGTGTGTGATGAAGGGGATCTGGCTTGTGTCCTAGCATGTCATGGTCCAGGGGACAAGAGGAGAGATGAGGAAGTCTGGGTTCCTGACTGGCCTCACTTGGAGTGGGCATTGAGGAAGGCACTGTAAGGACTGTGAGGGTGTGTGGATAGGGGGATCAGCGGTGGATCTAGAACAGGTGAGAGGCATGGCTAGGGGTAGGAAGGCTTACTCTCAACCTTGACAAATTCTTGATGTACATATCAAAGAGTCAGAGGATCTGGATACCAACTGTTATTCTTGGGGATAGCTGGAGCCACAGGAAAGCTGGGGCAGGGATGAGCTGGGATGTATCAAGAGGTTGGAGGGAAGGCACAGAGACTGGACCCTTGCTGAGAACTCTGGGAAACATCCACATGCATATTGGTTTATATGGAAGCAGGTGGCTAACAGCCTCAGCTCTTGGCTGCGTACTTTGCATTCGTACTAACCGCCTTGGAGCCTCAGTTCATCTCCAAATGGGGATGGCAGTGCCTGCTAGAGGGGAAGGTGAGCAGGCAATGGGGTGGGGCAGGGGAAGCACTGCAACAGAGGTACTGATGGTGGTGGTGGCAGGGAGGCATCACTGAGTCCTCAGCAGAGTAGGCCCTGCCCTGACTAGCTCTGGATCCTGCCCAGTTGGCCTGTCCTAGACGTTCAGAACTCTACCTACACTCAGCACTCCTGTTCCACGTCAACAATTTCCTGTTCCCTTCAGGGATCTGGCTTTGGTTTGGGGACTTGGGGACACAGTGTCTGCCCTTCTCTGTAAAGGAACCATTGGAATAGAGCGAGAATTCTGGACTGGGGCATGTGGGTCTAAACTCCCGTCCTGCACCTGGAGGAAGAGATGGGGATCAGGATACTAATGCGGCCACCGATTTGAGCAGCTGTCAGATCTGTGTCACAGGTCATGAGTGAAAGAGAGCTCCATGGGAAATGCTGCCAGGACGAGCTATGTCCTGGCTCTTTTCCTTCAGGTGTCCTCACTTTCTGGGGAGCCTTGGCTCAGTAACCTCAGCATCCTCCTGCTCCCTTTATCACTTCAGGCACTGCAGGTGGGGCAGAGTCTCTGCTCTTAGAGTCCAAATACCCCCACTAAAGAGGTCCCAGCCCTGGGTCCAGCCCCCTCTCTCCTTTGCCCCCACCCCAGGCAAGCCTACATTGACTCTATTTCACACACCTGGATAGGCGGAGCTGCTTTCCCCTCAAATTTCCACCCCCCTGCTCTGGGTGTGGTACCACCTTAGAGCCTGGCCCCGCCCCCAAGACTCATATTTGCCTCCCTACCCATTTTTGGAAGAGGCTAGGTGTGGCCTTTCA
Source organism: Nannospalax galili (assembly GCF_000622305.1). NCBI lineage: Eukaryota > Metazoa > Chordata > Mammalia > Rodentia > Spalacidae > Nannospalax > Nannospalax galili. The sequence goes on along the minus strand of NW_008343842.1, from coordinate 35,992 downwards.
TCCTTCACCCAGGATCCCAGTAAGTCCCATGCAAGGCGGCCACCAGACCAAATGCTACCTGTTCCCATGATGACCCTACAGCGACAGCCCCGAAGCTTGTGACCCAGGGAAGCATTCCTTCTGTGTTCCCCATTCCCCAATTAAAATGTCTGTATTCCAGATGGGCCTCCCTACAGGGCTAGTTGTCCAAGTTCCTTAAGGAGGACTTCTGTGGAGGTGCCTCGTTAGAATGAATCCAGCCCAACTCTGTAGTTCCCCACTCTGAAGCCTGAATCTCCCCCCCTCCCCTCCCCTCC
>NW_008343842.1:19460-35631 GCF_000622305.1 Nannospalax galili | reverse complement strand
CCTCCCTCCCTCCCTCCCTCCCTCCTACTCTTTCACTCTCACAGGCCAGAGCATCCTTTATCCTAGCAGTGAGCCGTGCACCCTCTGCCCCATCCCTTGGTCCCCAGGCTGGCCCCACTCATCCCCTAACCCGGATCAGCCGGTCCAGCGCCGGGTCATCCAGACACGTGAAGTTCTTCAGCAGTTCCCACTTCTCACGCTGCAAGCTGCGGCTGTGGCTCTGAGCTGCGCGACCCTCCAGCGCCCAGAACACGCAGGCGCCCAGCATCAGGTAAGCCAGGTAGGCCAGCAGCAGGAGCCCGGTGCCCGGCATCCCGCAGCCCGGAGCCCAACAGGGTGCTGCTCTGGCTCCTGGTCTGCACATGATGGAGAGGCAGGGGCGCAGGAGTGAGATTCCTGGACAGGAACCCGGATGGGCAGGAAGGGTCAAGAGGAGCTGGTTGGCCTCTAAATAAACTCTTGTGACTGGTTTTCCTCTGAGGAGGAGTCTTGGAGGGTGGGAGGGCCATACCCACCCGCAGAGATCCAATCCCAGGACCAAAAAGATCTCCCAGGCCAGGAGATGGAGAGCCCACACCCGATCTAAATCAGGGGGAAGAAGAGGGCTCCTGAGTGGCCACAGACCAGGGAAAGGAGGGACCCAGAGCTCCCCAGCACTTCCTGATTGTGGGAGAGACTTCTATAATCAGAGGTTCGAGAGCAGAACTTTAGAAGCCAAGTTTATTATTAGGGCTCCTGCCTAAATAGCTAGACCTGGGACTTCCTCCAAGTTCTTGCTGTGGTCAAGTTCATCCTAAATTTCTCTACAATCGGTGCACCCAAGGAAAGGGGGCCCCAGCAGGGTATGGTGTGTCAGTGTGTTTGGGAGGCAGAGGCTTGGACCAGGGGCTTGTCCCCTAGGGCTCTGGAGGAGGCCTCTGAGTGCCATCCACCCAGAACAGAGGCAGGATCCAGGATGTTGGAATTGATGGATGACTTAAGATTTAAGGTCTTTCCTGGGTGGCAGCAAGTCCTGGGGTGGAGGTGGGATTCCTCTGCTGCTGTGGTCCTTCCTTGGGCTCCCCCCAACCTCTTGGGCTCACAGTCCCTGCCAGCTTTGCCTCTGGGATGGTGGGAGACGATGAAGCTGGAGTTCCTGTTCCTTGTGAGACTGGGAATTGGGACAGAGTGAGCCAAATCCTGCCTCTCCTATGGCCCTTAGTGTTGCACTCTGGTAGATGGGCCGGGCCTGGTGAGTGGGTTCCCATGGGATCCCAGGTCACCAGGGAGCTCACTTCCTACCAGGCTCCTGGAATCTACTGGCTCTCTAGCTTCTCAGGGTGAGTGATAAAGTTCAGGGGGTGGTTCAGGGGTTCAGGAGAGATCATGCTCAGGGGAGCAGTGGAACACCCAAAAGAGGTCCAAAGCGCTGTAGGTGAGGGGACTGGAGAGCTCCAACAGGCAAGCTGCCTGCTCCTCAAGTATGAGCCTCCTGAGGATACCCTCCTGTTTGCACTGAGAATGTCCCAAGGTGTGTGATCAGCCTTCCACCCCTAGCTGCTGCACTGAACTCTCATTCCCCCGAGGTTTGATCCCATCAAGGCTCTGTAGGCACTACACTGGGGCCATCCTTCCACATGTCCTATCCTTCCAGACTAAAGACACAGCGAAGGCAGGAGTGGTCACTGTCGCATCCCCAGAGTCTGACACAGTGCCTCGCACAAAGCAGAGGCTTGTTGAGTACATAGCAAATAACATAAGTATCAAGTCAGCCTTCGCTTGCTGTCCAAGGGGTATGTGAGGGTGGCAGTGGTGATTTGGCAACTGTGATCCATGTTGGGTTTGACTTTTCTAGGTCTCTTTGGTGGCTAGGGGAAGGGGGGCTCTGGGGTCAGTGTTCGCAGCTCCATTCACACACGTCTTTGATCCGGTCTCGGCATCTCCCGTTACTTTGTAGGCACACCTGTTTCCTTTTGCTGTCTGGAGAGTTGCTGACCAGTCCTGGCTGGGAATGTGTGGGTTGGGAAGGAAGAGGAAGGGAGCAGGGGGTGGTCTGGATTTGAGGAGGGCAGGATGGGTATCACTTGGGGCCTCATGCAGACATGGGGGTCTTCTGAAGTCTGGGGTCAGAGTCCTGGGCTGTCCCATCCTTGAGGTCCAGGCCCCTGATGAGCAGCCAGAGCCGAGAGCACCTGTGCAGAAGCAGAGGCCCCAGACTGAGGACCACTGCCAGCCACGCAAGCCCTAGGAGGATCCATACAGCTGCCAGGCTCCGGTACACAGCAATGTAATGCTTGCTGGGGTCTGTGCCTGCCAGAAAAGGAGATGGCAGGTGTGTGAGAACACTGCTGCCCTTGGACTTCTTAGGGATGCTCCTTCCTGGTCCTCATAAGAAGAATCAGTGATAGAGGAAGCAGCCATGGGTCCCAGACCAGAGCTTTCTGAGGATGCTACCAAGAATCCACAGTGACCTCAGAAGGAATCAACCTCAGTAGGTATCTCCCTGTCCCCCTGAATTCTAGTGGGTGCCCCCCAAGATACCTGACTATCTCATCCTCACCGACAACGTAGTCCCCGAAGCCAATGGTGCTGAGGGTGATGAAAGCAAAGTAGAAGCCCTCGCCGAAACTCCAGCCCTCCACATGACTGAAGAACATGGGCGGGAAGATGAGAATGACCAGGGTCCCCAGGGTCAGGAACAGAGCGAGGCCCAGGACCTGCAGGAGCTGGGAGGGAGGGTCTGCCCTTGAGACCACTTAGAAGGCGCTTGTCCTCTGGCCACCATCCTTCATCCTTCTTTGATGGAGAATCTGAACAGCCTTCTCTCTGTGGTCGTCACAGACTCCAACATCCTTTCATGTGGTCCAAATGGTCTCCAGGCCACCCAGCATGCCCCTGGAGCCCACTGCCATGAAGGGACCTGGGACAGTTTGGTGAGAGTTGTCCTATTCAGATCTGAGTCCCCCAGGGAGTATATGGGGGAGGTTTGGAGGAAGTTGAGTGGGGACTGGTCAATAACTAAGTCCCTCTCCTACTCTGAAGACCTTTGGGTGGGGCTGTCCCCATAGGCATGTGACACGTCTGTGCCAGAGAATATTTGGGTAGGGGGATGTGTTAGTGGATCTAGGAGGGATCTGAAGACCCCTTTGAACTTGAGGATCACACTTGACCAGGTTCCCTTGGGGACTCAGGTCTGGGATAGGTCTACTGTCACCAAACTGTTCCAGGTCCCTTCATGGCAGCAGGCTCTGAGGGGCACATACTATGTGGCCTGGAGACTATTTGGACCACCTGAAAGGATGTTGGAAAACTGTGATGACCACGGAGAGATGCTGTCCAGACTCTCCATCAAAGGATACTGACCAGAGGACATGGGTTGCAGAGGGCTGCCTGGTGCATGGGCACAATGTTCCCGGGAAAGTCACATCTAGCCCTGACCCTCAGCCCTCTGAAGGTAGACTCTGTGGTTACAGGTGCTGCCAGAGAGCTTTGAGGCCATGCCCTGCCCAGCTTGCATTATCCTTCCACTTCTCTCTACAAAGCCCTGCAGCTACCCACACTGTTCCTCGGGTGTCTGCCCATTACCCTGTACTCCCAAACCCATCTCCACATCTGTAGCTAATCTGTCCCACAGGCTGGAGGGAAGGGAGGACCCTACCTGAGAACGCCTGGGATGGTCCTCCCACCTGTCCAGGGTGGTCAGGTGGGTACGCAGTCCTGTGCCCAGATGGTTGAGGAAGACCACGTTGAGTGGGATGCCCATGAGAGCATAGAAGACGCAGAAGACCTGCCCTGCCTCTGTGCTGGGTGCCAGGTTTCCATATCCTGCAGAAGGTTGGCAGTTTGCAGGTCAGGGGAAGAGAGCCCTCAGAGCTACCACCTGCCAGCTCCCTAGCTCTGCCAGGCTTGTGTCCATTACTTCTGTGGGAAGACGAGATACTCCCTGTTCCCATGGATACTCATTCCAACCTCTGCTAGAATGATCTCTATTTATAGAAGGCTCATCTCCAATGATGCTGCCTCCATGAAGCCCTCCTGACTGTCACCCTCTGCCTCCTTGTCAGGCATGATTCCCTGCAATGCTTCCCATTATTCTATCTAATTACTCACTTTGTCTTATATAATTATAATAATCTGATCCCTCTTTAGTGGACTGGAAACTCTTTGAGAGCCAAGCCTGGGTCAATCCAATTTTGTACCTCCCTACCCTCACCCCATCACTCGACCTAGAATGTGTGGAATTGGAATTGGGCTGAACTGAATGGAAGAGAGGCCTGTGTGAAAGAGGCCTGAGGATTCCCTGGGGGTGGGAGAGGCAGGCTTCCTGACACTGCCCCATCTCCTGGGGATGCTGGGATATCATCTGCAGCTGTGATGGACAGTCCCTGTACACAAATAACTTCCCACCTCAAGTCATTGCTTCTCTCTATATATATTCCTCTCTCTCTCTCTCCTCTCCTTCCTTCCTTCCTCCCTCCCTCCCTCCCTCCCTCCCTCCCTCCCAATTCTCTCGCTCTCTCCTTGAGAGGACCTCCTCTCTCTCTCTCTCTCTCTCTCTCCTTGAGAGGACCTCCTGGTTCCAGATGTGAATTTAGTCTGCCACCAGCTACACAGTATGAGAGAGTTAACACACCAGGACCAGCCGTCTGGCAGCATGGACTGAAGTCAACAGAAGGATAGGCTCTCATTCAGGGCTCTGCCTACCCCCTCAGAGGGCCCCAGGGAGTTGAGCCCAGCCACCCACCGCAGCAGCTAGCTCCCAAGTGCACGCCTGATTGATTGGCTTCCTCTTTCGCTGGTCTCACCTGCCCACTTCCTGTGTCACCTCCTGGATGAACCACATCCTTGTCCCAAGCTGAGACAGGGCACTGGGGGTGGGGGGGGCTCCCACCCAGACTCTTTACCTATGGTGGTGACCACTGTGCCTGCAAAGAAGAAACTGCTGCCGAAGTCCCAGTTGCTGGGGTTGGTGGAATTGCCTTTGGGGTTCACACCTTTCACCCAGGCTTCCAGAATGACCTGCAGGGGTGGAGTGGGAGGGATAGACAGTAACTGAGTGACAGCTGTCACCAGACCCTCAGGAGGATGCTTTTGGGTGCACAGATTTAATGTCTGTTAGTATCATTCCCATTTCACAGAAAAAGACATGAAGATTTTGAATGTTAAGAGACTCGCCCAAGGTCATTGAACTCCAAGTGGCCAGAACTGACTGAAGTGTGGATGTTAATGGGCCTGCTGGAGTGCCAGGGGCCTAAGGAGGGGGTGGGGAGATGCTCTTGGTGACCAGGAAGAACGATATGATATCTCTGTTTCTGTCTCTGTCTGTCTCACACACACACACACACACACACACACACACACACACACACACACACACGTGTGTGTGTGTGTGTGTGTGTGTGTGGTAGTTAGGACAAAGTGGGGGGGATTCATTTTGAATGCTTCTGGAACGATCTGTGGAGAGACATGGGGTCTAGGGCTGCTCTCCCTTGAGCAGCTGGTGGTCTTCCTCTTTTGCGCCCTCTAGTAAGCCTAGCCCATGTCCACAGGAGAAACTGTACCAGAGGCCAACACCAGGTTATGTGTGCGTGCACATGTGTATACAGCAGTACTGTGCACATGTGGTGTGTTGTCTCTGTGTACTGTGCACGTGTATATTTTTTGTGTAATCTATCCTTGTGTTTCTAGAACATTAGCTTTAGCAGGCTCAAGCCTGAGTCCTCAACTTCATGTGGGGAGTGGGCAGGGTCCCTCTCCCCAACTCCAGCCCTCTTCCCTTTAGCTGGAGACTTGTCCCAAGGGTACTCAGCCTTGCCACCTGGCAGCATCCCAAAAGTAGGGAGCTACTAGGGAGTGTGTCTGTTCCTGCCTCCTTTTCCTGTGGGAATTGCTTCCCACCAGCTGGGTGGAGGCCTCCCAGACTTCACTTGGGCAGGAACTAGCCTCTTAAGATGTGGACTTTGTCCTCCTCTTTCCCACACAGCCAGAGAGCTGGGCCAGGACATTCCTGAACATGTTCCTTCCCTGGAGACCCTCAGATTTGGAGACAGCATTTGCCATAGTCCTTGACTGTCCCTACTGTACCTCTGGATGGCCTTCCATCCTGTAGAGAATAGGCTCTGAGGTCTCTGGGGGCCCTGAGTGTGGCTGAGTAGCTTCCAGTGACTGTGGCATCTTCGTTACTGAGAATCACTGGTAAAGGAGAAAGAGGCAGGTATGAAAGCCTGAGTTGTCACTGAATTTAGCACTGTTTATTGGCTGTGTGACTTCCTCAGAGAGAGGGGTCCCACAGAATCTTATTTCAGTATTCATCTGCCTCCTAGATCCACTTCCCGTGGCTGGTAAGGGTCTGTCCTGAGACTAAGGATTCTCAGGGATATGAATGACTCATCTTCACTAGGGAGTCCTTGGGGATAAGCACTGGTCTCGTTGGGCTGCAGTTAGGCCTACAGCCACCCTGTCCTTGACTAGAGGATTGATTGGAGCTTAGCCACCAATCTACCCAGTCTACCCACTGCTCATTCCTGGTTCCACCTCCAGACCAGGGCTGAAGCAGGAGGGTGTCTTGGGGTATCCGTAACTCTGCCTTACTCCTGAGGCTTCTGAGTTTGTTTTGGCCTGGATGTGGGTACCATTCAAGTACCATTCCTGAATAACTCTATATGCCAGGGGGTGTGTCCTGGACAGTCCCCTTTGTCCACGCATCCCACCTCTCATCCTGTAGACCAGTTGTTCTCAGTCTCGAGAGCAGTGTCAGAACCTCTGTCACCTGGTGGCCTTAACCTCAGTGTCTGAGTCAGCAGGTCCAAAACCTGCTTTCCAACAAGCTCTCAAGTGCTGCTGCTGGTGGTCCACAGGCCTCCCTTTGAGCAGTACACTGCCCCCAGCATGCATGCTAATTAGTGTGTTGAAGAACAAGAGTTTGCCAGCTAGGGCATGGATTCGAGTTCTGCCTCAGCCAATAACTAGGGCCTTGGCCAACCCCCTGCATTTCTGTCTCAGCTTCTATCTGCAATCTGGAGATGCTTATCATAATAAACAGCTGGGAGAAAACACCTGTAAAGTGCTCAGCCCCACATGATGGATCATGATGGATCAGAGTCCTGGTTCCCGCCCCTTAATGCACGTTGGAAATACTCAATAAAGACCAGTTATCAGTGTGTGGATTCTATGCTTGATCTGCTTCTTTTCAGGGACTAATGTCATTGCTCTACCCATTGTCTCCAGTGTATATACTTTTCCCTGTGATACCTGGTTTTGCTTTGTTTCTGGGAGAGAGGGAGGCAGGAGGGGCCCAGACAGGGGGTGAGAGCAACCAGTGGGGTAGAGGGTTGGCAGAGTTCATCCACCTGCCCATTCGCCATGGGTTGGGCTCCAAGGGAGGGAAACCAGCATGACAGCTGGTCCTGACCTTTTTATCTGTGTCTCCCCTCAGGGACATAAGCTGGGTGCCGGCAGATGGAGCAGCAGCCCTGGAAAGTGGTGAGTGGAGAGAGGAAATTTCTAGAGTGTTGATAACTGACAGTACACATTCATGAAGCAGCTGCAAGAGGGCTTTTAATCTCCTGTCAAATGTCTAGAGCACAGATATATGCTCTCTCTCTCTCTCTCTCTCTCTCTCTCTCTCTGTAGATGTGTTTGTGTGTATGCAGGTATGCATGCTCATGTGTGTGCTTACACGTGAGGGCCAGTGCTCTGCCTCAAGTGTCGTTGCTCCAGAACCATCCACCTTGGTCATTTTTAAAAAATTAATTTATTTGGGACTGGAGAGATGGCTCAGCAGTTAAGACCACTGGCTGCTCTTGCAGAGGACTAGCGTTCGGTTCCCAGTGTGTGTGTGTGTGTGTGTGTGTGTGTGTGTGTGTGTGTGTATGTGTGTGTGTGTGTATGTGTACATGAACATGCAGATACGCATAGCCATGCAAGAGCTTGTAGAGGCCAGAGCAAGACACGGTGTCTTTCTGTTACTCTTCACCTTACTGTCTTTAAACAGGGTCTCTCACTGAACAGGAGAAAGAGTTCTGTCTTGGTTAGGCTGGTCCAGCCTGGTCAGTGAGCTCTCTGGATCTACCTGTCTCTACCCCCCAATGCTCCGGTCACAGGTATACATAGCCAGGCCTGCATAGCCATACCTGAGTAGCCATGCCAAGCTTTTTACACGGATACTGGGAATTCAAACTCAGGTCTCATGCTTACAGAGCCAGAACTCTTAGTGAGCCAGTTCTCCAATCTGCCTTATTTATTGAGATATGTCTCTCATGGATGTGTGACTGGCCCATTTGGCAAGACTGGCTAGCCAGAGGGCCCCAGGGATCTACCCATCTTTGCCTCCCCAGTGCTGGGATTATAAGCATGCACCACCATGCCTGGCTTTTTCTGTGGGTTCTGGGGATGGAACGCAGTCCCTCCTACTTGTACAGCAAGCACTTTACTGACTGAGCTGTCTCCTCAGCCCCAGATACACCTTTTCTCTTGATGGTAGCGATAAGGAATTTCAGGCTAAGTGATCTGATCAAAGTCACATAGTGATCTAGCTATAGATCAGAGAGTCAGGGCTCTGGACTGGGTTTCACTAGGCTCTAGTTCTCACTAAACTCAGCTTCCAAACAGGGAATCGGCCTTGGGTGGTGACTCTGCACCTGCCACCCAGCCCCCTCCATCTCCCTCTCCATTCCTCTCATCCCATCCCATCCCACTTCCTCACCTGCACAAACTGCTCCAGGGCCTGCTGGTCCAGACAGGTATAGTTCTCTAAGAAGCGCAGCTTTTCCAGCTGAAACTGGTCCCTGGATTGAGACTCTGCCTGCTTCTCAAGCAGCCGGAAGACGGTGGCCCCGAACAGCAGATAGCAGACATAGGCGAGCAGCAGGGGCAGTACCCGTCCCCTCCAGTAGCTGCAGAGCCCAGCGCGGGGCATGGTGCAGCCAGGACCCTGCAGGGGCTGTGAAGGTGGCTGTGGGGAGACGCAGGAAGAGGCGGGAAGAGCCGAGGGCTCCGGGTCCTGCCTGGCCAGTCCTCCACCGCACAGGTGTCTGAGGCAGGGGAGTCTGTTTGAACAGTGCAGTGTGCAAACAGGCCTGCCATCCCCCACCCGGCCTTGTTTTTTCATGCACTGTAACAAGGCAGCAAATGCCTGGGGCCCCTCACAGACACCTACCGGCTTCTCTTAAGCTCATCTGATCTCATCTTCCGCTTCCAAGCGGGGTGAATGTCTGTGGGACAAATCTGATAGGGGTGTTCACTCTGAGCCTCGAAGGGGCTCTTGGCAGCCCCAACTTCCTCACCTAGGAAGGCTCCAGGGAATGCTTCAGGGAAGCCTCATAAAGGTGTGGAATGGGAGGAAGAGGGTTGACCTGCGTATTGGGGGGACCTGAGGATGAGTTAAACTGGATGACAAATCAGAGCTATGTAAACAAGGAGATGACAGACTCGTTCAGCAGCAGCATCAGTTGGCTCTGCTGATGAACGAGTGCGAGTCCCTGACGGCATCACCTCTGTGGATGGGTGGTCTTGGTTGAGGCCCTCAAGCTGCTTACCTGGAGTATGCTATGTTTAGGAGACAAAAGTGTGAATGTGATGGAGACCTGGAGCTTCTCCATCCCACAGGGCTGTCAGTGGCTCCCTTCTCTGGCAGGTGGAGTCACAGTGCCTCCTTTCTTCATCTTTTTGTAGATGTAACAACTTTATTGAGATAGGTAACAGTTCACATGACAAACCATTCGTTTGTTTACTTTTAAAATTTTTATTTTATGTGTACGGATGTATCGCTTGCACGTGTGTAAGTGCACCATGTCATTCGGTGCCTGCAGAGGTCAGAAGAGTGTGTTGGATTCCCCTGGAACTAGAGTAATGGATGTTGTTCGCCATCACGTGGATGCTAGGAACCAAGCCAGGGTCCTCTGCAAGAGCAGCCAGTGCTTTTAACCACTGAGCCATCTCTCCAGACCCCTATTTGTTTACTTTTTATATCTACTTATTTTTAAGATTTATTTGTCTTTGTTATGTGTGTGTGTGTGTGTGTGTGTGTGTGTGCTTGTGTGAATGTATGCTGTGTGTGTGTGCATATGCCCACAAAGGCCAGAAAAAGGCACCAGATACCTTGGTGGTTGTGAGCTCCCTGATGTGGGTGCTGGGAACTGAACCATGGTCCTTCGAAAGAATAATAAGGGCCTTTAAGCACTGACCATTTCTCTAGCTCCCTTCCTTCTTTTTCTTTTGAGACAAGGGCTCATGTAACTTAAGATGACCTGAACTTGTCACATAACTGAAGGTGACCTTCAGCTGGTTAATCCTCCTATCTCCACCTCTCTTGTGATGGGATTACATGTGTGTGATAGGTGGGAATGTTGGAGAGGGTGGGGGAGAGAGAGCAGGAAGAGAAAGGTTTGGCTCAGGTCACGTAAAAACGAGAACGAGAAGAATCAGGCAACAAAAGAAAAGCGTCCTTTTTTCCTATTGCTGATTCAAGTTAAATTCCCGAACCCCAGGGCAGCGTCCTGCAATCACTGGGGGGGGGGAATACAAGTTGTGCGTGTCCCCGCCAGTGACCACAGTGTCCTGTAGTCAAAGGCAGGGCGGAACCTCCCATACACCGGTGTGATTTTGAGCGAGTAAAAATGAGTTAGGAGAGGTTCTGCAATGTGGTGCGTGACCAGCCAGTAGGAGCCAAAGTATAAGGAAACAAGGTAGTGGGCCCAGAGGCCGAGATGGACCGGGAATGGAGAAGAATGGAGAGGCCTAGCTGAAGCACAGAATAGCCAGTGAACGGAGGGAGAGGAGAGAGAGGGAGAGAGAGAGAGAGAGAGAGAGAGAGAGAGAGAGAGAGAGAGAGAGATGCTGTCCAGTGGCCTTGAGTGAGGTCTGGGAGTGACCGAATTTGATTGGAAAGGAGATGAAAAGAGAACTGGCGGAGAGTAGTGCAGGGGAAAGGGGAGAGAGAGAGGGAGAGAGAGCTGAAAGGAACGGGAGAGGGGAGAGAGATAGAGGGTGGAAGTGTACCTTAATGCCGAATCTGTGGTGTTCGCAGCGGCCAATAACGACAAGCGAGTCTGAAAGTTTTACGTGCAAGGTCCCTTGAAGTAAGAGCCGGTTTCGGCACTATCTGATAGGTGGGAATGTTGGAGAGAGAGAGTGTGCAGATGAATGGAGGAAGGCAGCAAGGCACAGATAGAATTCGCAGCAGGATACAGATGAGGCACCGAGGCACAGATGGAATTCTCAGCGGGATACAGCTTTATTTCACACAGGGCACCTTTCCCTTAGGGAAGGGAAAGATGTCAGCCCACGGGTTGTGAGCTTGGACTTTATATATGGGGGCTTTAGGGTGTGGAAGGGGGGAATGTTTGGGGGGAGAAATCAGGGAGGGGGAAGCAGGAAAAGCAGGTAGGATTAGGGTCTGGAAGTGTTTACTTTTTCCCTCTTAAATAAGAGAAAAACAGCTTTTAAAATCTCTGGTTATCAGGTAGAATAATCTGCTTATCCTATCTTTGGAGATCAGAGGAAAGGCAGGCTGCTTCTCAGCAGAGTTTGTTTCTCTTGACTTCAAAGGTCAAGGTGCTTATCAGCTAAGTTCCCTTTTTTGGGCTCCAAAGCCTGTAGGTCCCTGTTGGGGAAGGGGGGAAGCTGCTGCTGTTTGGAACCCTAACAGTGTGTACCACCCTGCTTGGTTTGTATGATGCTGGGCTCTAACCTAGAGCTCTGGGCCAGTTAGGCAAAAACTACCAACTGAGCTACATTCTAGCTAGGGTTTTCTGGGTCTTGAACACACTTCTGCCCTTGGGTGCTACACATGGGGCTATAGTTATTGAATTGCAGGTCTGGCTGCAAAGGGCAGGGAACGTGTCTTTCGGTGTCCAAGGCTATGCCAGCTCTTGTACTTCCTGCTTACGTGCATTCCTCCTTTTTTCATCGTGAGCCGCCCAACATGGACGTTGGGAGGTGAACTTCAGTCCTCTGGATGAGCAAGAAATGCCCTCTACCACTGATCCATCTCCCAGCCCATGTTAATTTTATTGTAAAAGACAAAACAGTGTAAATCAAAAGAAATCCTCACACCTCCACACCTCTATAGTTCTGCTTGTCCCTTTCACAGCATCTTTGCTTTGGTGGGTGTATTTTATTAGTATTACTTTAATTAATTTATTTTCATTATTTTTTTAAGTTGACATACAGAGTAATGGGTTTACTTATGGCATTTTCATACATAGACGTTATATTTTGTTCTTAATCATCTCTCTCCCTTACTGTCCTCACCCACTCTTTTAGTTTCATTTGTGTTGCTGTGATGAAATACTCTCACAAACAGCAGCTTAGGGGAGAAAGGAATTTACTCGGTTTACAATTCTAGGCTACAGTCCATCACTGAGGTATGTTAAGGTGGGAACTCAGGAAGTTGGCTACATGCACAGTCAAGAGCAGAGCCAGAATAAACACAGGGATCCTCTGCTCGCTCCATCAGCTCAGTTTCTTTTTTATATGTTTTAGGACCCCCTGTCTAGAGAATGGTGCTGCCCACAGTGGTCTGGGTCTTCCTACATCAATTAGCAATGTAGACAGTCCACTATGGACGTGGCCAGAGGCCAACCTGATCTACATAATTCCTCATTAAGATTCACTCCCCAAGTGATTCTAGATTATATCATGTTGATAATTAAAGCTAATCAATACCAGCTAATCAATACCCTTACCCCTACTCTCACTATCTCTGGTCGCCTTCTTCCCTTGACATAGTGTCACTGAGCTCTGCCTTCGTGTCTCATCACCCTGGCTTCCCCCACTACTACCTTTAAAGGCCTTCCTTTCCTCTCATGGACCCTTTCCTACTTTTGTGTCCTACATACAAATTCTTAAACACACACACACACGTATGCACACACGGAGACACACAAATTTAAGTCCGCCTATGAAAGAAAACGTGCAGCGTGGTGCCTTTCTGATTCTGTGATGCAGACTGGGATGACCAGCCTTTGAACGAGTGGAACCTGAGAAATGAATATCAAACCATAACCTCTACTTATGAGTGAGACCCTGAAGACAGAAGGCTCACGACCCTGACATGTGGAACACTACATGATTAGTAGAGGAGGTTGGTCAGATCAAAAAGGCTGACTGTATTCCTCATCCTAAGAAAGGCATCTTAACTTCTCTGACCTGAGAAAGTAAACATCTTGATCAATAAATCACCACGCACACATACAATAACCCCAAGTAAGGTATAAACATCCTTTGTAAGTGCCTTAGTTTACACCAGCTAAAAGCTACTGTTACTGTTTGTTGTCTACCTATGTTCTGATGCTTTGTATGCAACTGCAAAGCCATATGTAACTGCTAGTTCCTTTTCTGTATAAAAACTTGTTGGACTTCTAATAAAATGGACTTGTTGCTAGAGAGTCAAGCCTCTGATCTCACTGTCACGGAGCAAGGTCGCCCCCAAGGCAGGACCCCAGAAATTCTGGATTATTTCACTTACCCTAATGATTTCCAATTCCATGAATTTTCCTGCAAATATCCTGATTTCCTTTTCTTTATGGTTGAATAGAATTCCATTGTGTGACTAAATAACCAGCCCTGTGACCTGCGCAGGGGACTAATTCCACCTATCTGGGCCTCTTTTTTCTTCTTCTTCTTCTTCTTCTTCTTCTTCTTCTTCTTCTTCTTCTTCTTCTTCTTCTTCTTTTCATTTTTTGTCTTCTGGAGACAGGGTCTCCCTGTAGCCCCAGCTGTCCTGGAACTCACTATGTAGACCAGGCTGGGCTTAAACTCACAAAGATCCGCCTGTCTCTGCCTCCTGAGTGCTGGGATTAAAGGGAGAGAGAACGTCAAGGACACCCAACCCTGGCACCGAGTTAACTCTTGCAGCTGTGTTCAACAGAGTTCCTATGTAAGTCCAAACCGCCCCACCCTTCAATGCAGATACCTGATTTCTACAGCAAGGCCTTGGCCCTTTGCTGTGTTCTTTGAATAAAAGGACAAATTCCTTGCCGGTTGCAGATTTGGCTCTGGCTCTTAGTTCTAAACTATAAATTCCTTCCTTTTCTGTCCTCCTAAATCTAACAGTTACGTTTCTCATTGTTGTGATTGCAAAAAGCAACTTCAGGGAGGAAGGGTTGGCTTATAGTTTGATGGACCAGTCCACCGTGGTGGGGAAGGCATGGCAGCAGGAGAGTGAGGCAGCTGGTTACATTGCATCTGCAGTTGGGAAGCAGACAGGGATGATTGCTGGTGCTCAGCGTGCTTTCTCCTTTCTCACTCAGTCTGGGCCTCTAGCCCGCGTCTGGGCCTCCAGCGAGACATGTCCTAGAGGTTTGTCTCCTAGGTGATTCTAGATCCTGTCCAGTTGACAATCACCATTAAGTATCACATATGGTTTGTAATAGATCCACAGGGCTATGCAACCACCATTAGCAATGATTGCTTCAAAGAGAAACCCCCTCACCTGTTATCTATCACTGTCTCCATCACTCAAGCCTGGTTCCTCAGCCTATGGGAATCTGCTTTCTTTCTGTCTGTATGGATTTCCTTACTGTAGACATTTCATATAAAGGAAGTCAGATAACATGTAGCCCTTTGAATCCAGCTTCTTCCGCTTCATATAATGTTTTCAAAGTTCATCTAAATTGTACCTGTCACTCCTCTTTATGGCCAAGTAATATTTCATTGAATAGATTCACCACATTTGTTGATTCATTTGCTATCCAGTCAATGGATCCTTGTGTGGCATCAACTTTCTCTTATGAATGCCACCATTTTGTACTCCTATTGGCACCTATTGTATAGCTATTTCCTCTGGGTTGAAACATTCCATCCTTGAGGGAAACTTGTTAGGACTTGGAAAATTCTAAAGGGAAGCTCATTAAGACTCCAGAAGAAAACAACTCAGGACTGTCAGGAGGTCCCTGCAACTGACCAGATGCACAAGGTCCCTCTTTCCCCAAGATAAGCATTAAGGACCCCTGGGGAGTGGAGACTCTCTAACCTGTTGAGCTGCCAGCAGGTTGTGCAGAGATGTCCAGGGATGCAGCTCTCATGAGTCCTCATCACCCATGCTGGCGTGGGCTTTCCCTGATGCAGCGGTATTTGAGTTTCCACGCTATCATAAGTAAATCCAATAAACTCATTGGTTCACCAAGTTGGACTTCAGTGGCATTGGGGACCCCCCCCCGTTCCCTCCATGGTAGGCCAGGTTCCCCAGGAGCAGCCTCTGGGAGGGAGTGTGTGTGCTGGTGATGGAGGGAGTAAGGACAGTGAGGTGGGGGCAAACAAGGGGACAGAGGAGAGAGATAGACAAAGTACCACTGTCCCAGCCTCAGCCTGGTTTCCTGGGGGCTCTGATAGGTGAAGTGCATCCCAGCTAGTGTTGAACTCCCATTGGCACCTGTTGTATAGCAATTTTCTTTATAGCAAGCACTCTTAACCACTGAACCATCTCTCCAGCCCTACCCTCTCTAGGGAGGAACAGGGGAGCTGGGCTTTTGTGTTTGCACATCCATTGCTCACTTGGGCCTTGCTGGCCCTGAGCACCAGCAGACACGTCTCCATTGCAAGGAGACTGTTTTCTGAAGAATAGACTCTGGTTCATGCTGGGTGGGCCATTGGGAGAAATTGCTCCCTGGGAAGAAGATCTAAGTGTTTAAGTTACCTCCTGCTCCCACTTTCCAAGCTCTTGTGGAGCTGGGGTGGTCATGTGATACAGTGCTGACCATAAGTGGGTAGAGTCCACTGTGGAGGTTTGGGATACAGTTATCCTATTCTGAGAAGGGACTGAGCTATTTATTTGTGCGTGCGTGTGTGTGTGTGTGTGTGTGTGTGTGTGTGTGTGTGTGTGTGTGTGGTGCCTACAGATGCCAGAAGAGGGCATCAGTTCACCTGAAGCTGGAGTTATAGGTGGTTGTGGGCTACCATATGGGTTCTAGGAACTGAACTCAAGACCTCTGCAAGAGCATCAAGGGCTCTTAACCACTGAACCATTTCTGCAGCCCAGCTCTGGCTTTCTTGCTCTTTCTGTCAGGACTGCACAGGTCACAGGGTCTGTGGCTGCGTTGTGTCTATGAGGGAACTGTCAAGAGGTGGCTAAGATACTCAGCCAATTCCTGCACATACTTCTCTAGATTTCATCTTTGTTGGAAACTTCAACTGTCTGTTTAAGCCATTGTTAGGTATTCTGTTACTTTACAATGGGTCCATTACATATATA
>NW_008343842.1:14852-19357 GCF_000622305.1 Nannospalax galili | reverse complement strand
GGCGAACTAGGAATTCAAAACCATCTTAAGCTACATAAGGAGTTTGAGGATCACTTGGACTACAGGAGACACTGTCAAAGATAGATGATAGCTAGCTAGCTAGCTAGCTAGATTCTTGAGACTTACTTGAGTTGGAAGGGGTAGGAACACATTTCAGTTGTCTCAAGTAATTGAGTAGATAGACTACATGGCCCAGACACCCTCCTCTGGTAACCCTCCCACCATCCCAGTCTGTGCTCTGCCTGAGTCTACTGCAGAGCTGAGTTCCACATCCATCTCCTGCTATCTGGTGGTACCAGTTCCTACTACTCTGTGCCTCTCTCTCATGGTTTCCTGTCTCTAACCCCATGTGGAGAGGCAGAGTGTCCATATGAACATTTGCATCGTGGTCATTTCACAGGCGTCTGGCCTCACACGGGCCATCTTTGGGTCAAGTGCCACCATGCCCTGAGCTGCCCCCATCCGAGGGAGTGTGGACATTACACATATGGACATCACTTGGAAGGCACTGCAGTAGGCAAGCACTGTGAATAGCTTGCCAGGACAGACAAACAACCATTACCTCTGTAAGAAGAAGGAGAGGGTGGGGCTGGAGAGATGGCTCCGTGGTTAAGAGTGCTTGCTGCTTTTGCAGAGAACCTGGGTTGACGTCCCAGCACCCACATCAGGTGAATCACAACTGTCTTTAAGTCCTGTTCCAGGGGATCCAACCCCGTTTTCTGGCCTCAGCAGCCCCCCGCCCCCACTCCACACTGCACATATCGACAAGCAGATACATACACATACACATACGATAAATAAATTTGTCAAAAATAAAAGGAGAGGGTGAGAGAGAGTCAGTGGTGGTTTGGAGGGGCCTCATAGAAAACCAAGGTGTGCTGGACAGCTTCAGTTGTCAACTTGACACTCCCGGGAAGAGGGAGCCTCAGTTGGGGAATTTCCTCTATTGGATTGGGCTGTGGGTATATCTGTGGGGGCATTTTCTTGATTGTTGAGTGATATTAGGTGTGCTCAGCCCACTATGGGTGATGCCACCCCTGGGCAGGTGGTCCTGTGTTCATTGTATAAGAAAGCAGGCTGAGCACAGGCAAGAGAACCAGGCAGTAAGCAGCATTCCTCCATGGTCTCTGCTTCAGTTCCTGCCTCCATTCCTGCCCTGAGCTCCTGCCTTGGTTTCCTTAATGAAGGACTGTTAGCTGTAAGCCAAATAAACCCTTCCCTCCCCAGGTTGGTTTTGATCAGTGTTTTCTAAAAATTTATTTAATAACCACATAATTAGAAGAATCATTTCATTACAACAGCATTGACATATTACATAACAATTTCCAGAGCTAAGATGCATCTCTTTCAAAACTGGCTGTAAATTTTTAGGTTTACAGTTGAATTAATACAGTTATACAATATTGTACTCAGTATAAACCCTATATGACATGAAATTGAAGTTTTAATGTTTAAAAAAGATCTCCATTTCATTATTAAAATATAGTTTTATACATAAAAACTAATCTTTTAATGCAACTAACACTTAAATGTTTGCACATGCATCTCTAACCTCTATATATCTGATTATTACTAGTCACAGTTGGTTACTTTCTGAGATCTTTGGCACCTGAGCATGGATATAAAGTCAGCAGGTAGATTTCAATTTTAATTAACATGAAGCAAATTTTTATGCTTCTTCCTCAAATATAACTCATTTTTTATTGATTTTTTGTGTGTATTTCATACAGAACATCCCAAACAATCTTATTCATCTATATACCCACAACCCAGGTGACACCCTCCCATGCTCCCTGCCCCTGCTAGAGCCCATATACTCTGTGTCATCCCTATTACTGTCCACTGTGTTGACAGTGTTCCCAGCTGTTCCCCAGTGCTCATGCATCTGCTCAGTCTAGTTAGCTTATCTACAGTTCCTTGTTTTGGGAAGATCAGCTCTTCCTCACCTAGCAGCAATCAGTTGCCAATATTCCTTTAGATAAGATCGGGGTCTGCTGTTCATTTTCCCAGCTCTATGCTGGGTTACTGTCTGGGAGTCTCTGGGGCCACCCTGGCCAACAACTCAAAGGAAGGTATCTCCTGTCTGGCATTGTTTCTTGAACCTTTAACTATACACATGGACTCTTAAAGAATTATATTGATTCCTTTAATCTTTGGTTATACTTTCCTTTTGGCTGTTTAAGACTATGCAGTTGCCCCAGATAAACTAATTTATTTTTATTCTTAAGGTTGTTTGGGGATCTGTTCCTCAGGGGTCACATGGGCTTAAGAGGAGCCCCTGGCTCCTTTCCTCTGCCAGGTCCATCTGTGTGAAGGGAAGTCAAAGGTCCTACTTGACTGTGGATGGCTTCACTTGGAAGCATGGAGGAACTGTTTCCTCTATGTTGACCGTCCTCTTTGTAGACTGGACACTGGTTCAAGTCCATCTGGTGGGTTCTCCATGGCCTCCTTGATCAAGAGGACAGGTGACTCACCACAGTTACAGGACATTTTGAGAGATGCTCCATAGTCCCTTAGAACTTAGTTGACCTTGGAGGGCAAGGAGCAAAAACTGTCCTTTATGTCCCTCTGACCAAATTAGTATAGGCCTCAAAGTATGACTGTTAGACATCCAAGAATGTTAGTTCCACCAGTCTGGTGCTTTTAATTACCATATGCTATGCAGATAAAGCATGGGCAAAGACCAAAGGTTCTCAGATAAACCTTGACTAGACATATACTATGTTCCTTGAGCTAGTTGTATGTATAATTTGTCAGTAGGTTGTTGGACTAATATGGATCCCTCTGTTTTTTTTTAAATCTAGCTAGGCATTATTTCTCTCTCTCTCTCATTGTCTAACCCTTCCACCACACTTCCCATTTAAAGTGTCCCAATTTTTCCCATTTCTCCCTTAATAATACCCTTCTCCTATGGTCTCACCTCTCTTGAGCTCCTTCTTTCCTGTTTCCTTGTATGACCCTCCCTACCCCTCCCCTTAAAATAACCCCATTTTAATCCATATCTCCCTTATTAACACCTGTTACCTACTGTTCTTCTCTTTTAGATTCTTTCTTTTCCTTTACCTCCCTGGCTCCTTTTCATTATCTTGGTTCCTGTAGTTATGTCTGGATACATACTCATCAGGATTTGGTGCTAGGATTCACATATGAGGGAGAACATACGCTGTTTGTTTTTATGAGTCTGTGCGCATAAATGAATCACATTTTCAGTATCCACTCGTCAATTGAAGGACACTTAGGTTGCTTCTATCTCTTATCTACTGTGAAAAGAGCAGCAACAAACATGGATGTACAAGTGTCTCTGCAATAGGGTGAGTTCTTTGGGTATATGCCAAGGAGTGGTATAACTGGGTCAAATGGTGGGTTCATTTGCAGTTTTTTGAGTTCTCCACACTGCTTTCCATAGAGGTTGGATAAGTTTGCAGTCCCACCAGCAGTGGATGAGTGTTCCCCTTTCCCTACATCCTCTCCCACATTTGGTATCATTTGTTATTTTGATTTTAGCCAGTCTGACTGGGGTAAGATGAAATCTTAAAGTGGCTTTAATGTGCATTTCCCTAATTACTAATGATGTTGACCACCTTTTAAGATGCTTCTTAGCCATCTTCAATTCTTCTTTTGAGAACTCTCTGTTCAGCTCTTTAGCCCAT
Source organism: Nannospalax galili (assembly GCF_000622305.1). Lineage (NCBI taxonomy): Eukaryota > Metazoa > Chordata > Mammalia > Rodentia > Spalacidae > Nannospalax > Nannospalax galili. The sequence goes on along the minus strand of NW_008343842.1, from coordinate 15,707 downwards.
CTTTTAATTGGGTTACTTCCTTTCTTGAGTCTTTGTTTTTTGAGTTCATTATATATTCTAGACGTTAAACCTCTGTCAGATGTGTTGCTGATGAAGATTTTCTCCCATTCTGTGGGTTTTCTCTTCACTTCTTTGGTTGCTTCTTTTCATGAACAGAAGCTTTTTAGTTTAGTGAGGTCCCATTTGTTAATTCTTGCCCTCGTTTCCTGAGCAATTGATGTTCGGTTTAGAAAATCCTTTCCTACACCTCTATCTTGTAGGTTATTGCCAACGTTTTCTTCTAACAGTTTCAGAGTTTCAGGCTTCACATTGAGGTCTTTGATCCATTTGGAATTGACTTTTGTGCAGGGTGAAAGATAGGGCTTTAGTTTCATTCTTCTACAAGTGGAGATCCAGTTTTGCCAGCACCATTTGCTGAACATGCTGTCTTTCCTCCAGTGAATGTTCTTGGCCCCTTTGTCAAATATCAGGTGGCTGAAATTGCATGTACTCATATTTGGTTCAATTTTGTTCCCTTGATATATGGTTCTATTTTTATGCCAGTACATGTTGTTTTATGACTATAGCTCTGTAATACAGTTTAAAATCTGGTATAGAAATCCCCCTGAGCATTGCTCTTGGTGCTCAGGGTTGCTTTGGCTATCTGAGGTCTTTCGTGCTTCCATATGAATCTTAGGATGGTTTTTTCAAATTCTGTAAAGAATGTCATTGGAATTTGATTGGCATTGCATTGAATCTATAAATGGCTTTTGGTAGGATGGTCATTTTTACAATATTAATTCTTCCAATCCATGAACATGGGAGGTCCTTCCATCTTCTGATGTCTTCCTCAATCTCTTTCTTTAAAGATTGATT
>NW_008343842.1:13405-14022 GCF_000622305.1 Nannospalax galili | reverse complement strand
TCTATAGTTTTCATTTTTGATTTTATCTTTACCTGGCTTTGGTATTAGAGTGATTCTGGCTTCATAGAATGAATTTGGAAGTTCTCCCTCCATTTCTATCTTTTTGAAGATATTAAGTAGTATTGGATATAGATTTTCTTTAAATGTCTGGTAGAATTCTGCTGTAAATTCATCTGGTCCTGGGCTTTTTTTCAGTTGGGAGGCTTTGTATTACTATTTAAATTTCCTTATATGTCATGGGTCTGTTTGAACTGTTGATATCTTCTTGGTTTAGTTTTGGTGGTTCCCATGCTTCTAGATACCCGTCCATTTCTTTTAGGTTTTCAAATTTGGTAGTGTATAGGTTTTTAAAGTATACCCTTATAATGTTCTGGATCTTTTTGTTGTCTGTTGTGATGTTTCCCCTTTTATTTCTGATTTTGTTGATTTGGATGTGCTCTTTCTTTCTTTTGGTTAACTGGGCTAGGGATCTGTCAATCTTATTTATCTTTTCAAAGAACCAGCTCTTGTATTCCTTGATTCTTTGTATTGTTTCTTTGTTTCAATTTCATTAATTTCTGCCCTGATTTTTGTTATTTCTTCTTGTCTGCTGGGTTTGGGTTTCATTTGTTGTTGCT
>NW_008343842.1:0-13287 GCF_000622305.1 Nannospalax galili | reverse complement strand
CCCTCTAAGGACTGCTTTCAACATGTCCCAGAGGTTTTGTTGTGTTGTATTGTCCTTTTCATTTAGTTCCAGGAATACTTTTTAAAAAATATTTTATTTATTATTTTTATGTGTATGCATGTATTGCCTGCATGTAGGTAAGTGCACCAGTGTCATGCAATACCCTCGGAAGACCGAAGAGGCTGTGGATCTCCTGGAACTGGAGTTACAGACAGTTGTTAGTTGCCGTGTGGGTCTTCTGCAAGAACAATCAATGTTTTTAACCACTGAGCCCTCTCTCCAACCCCCAGGAATACTTTTATTTCTTCCTTAATTTCTCCTTTGACCCATTCATCATTCAGGAGTGTGTTGTTTAATCTCTATGTGTTCATGTAGTTACTAGGGTTTCTTCTGATGTTGATTTTAAGCTTTATTGCATTGTGGTCTGATAGAGTGCATGGAATTATTTCAATCTTTTTATATTTGTTGAGGTTTGTTTGAGGTTTGTTTTGTGCCCCAGTATATGGTCTATTTTGGAGGAAGTTCCATGGGACGCTGACTAGAAAGTATATTCTTTGGTGCTTGGGTGGAATATTTGGTAGATGTCTGTTAGGCCCATTTGATGCATGGTATTGTTTAATTCAGATGTCTCTCTGTTAATTCTCCGTCATGTTGACCTATCTAATGGAGACAATGGGGTATTGAAGTCCCCAACTATTAATGAGTTGGGATTAATCTGGGTCTTAAAGTCCTGTAGTACTGTTTTTATGAAGTTGGGTACACCAGAGTTTGGTAAATATATGTTCATGATTGTAACTTCTTCCTGGTCAATTGTTCCTTTGATCAGAATGAAGTGGCCCTTTTTATCTCTTCTGATTAGTTTTAGTTTGAAGTCTATTTTTTCATATATTAGAATTGCAACACCTGCTTTTTTCTTAGTACCATTCGCTTGGTATATTTTTTCCATCCACTTTGAGATAGTGTCTGTCCTTGAAAGTGAGATGAGTTTCTTGCAGACAACAAAAAGATGGGTTTTGTTTCTTAATCCATTCATATAGTCACTGTCTTTTGACTGAGAAGTTCAGTCCATTGATATTTAAAGTTGTTAATGAAAGATGTGTACTGATTCCGGTAATTTTTATTTCTGTCCACATTCTTGGTGTAGCTATGCATTTCCACAGTTATACCTTCATTAAGTGTCTTTCTGTAACATGTTGGGTATAGCTGGTCCTTTCTTCAGCTCTTTGTATTGCTTCAAGAACTCTCTGAAGGGCTGGTTTTGTGGACATGAATTCTTTCAGCCTATTTATGTCATGGAAGATTTTTCTTTCCCCTTTGACTATAATAGACATTTTGGCTGGGTAGAGTAATCTGGGTTGGCATCTGTGGTCATTTAGAACTGAGAATACTTTGGTCCTGGCTCTTCTAGTTTTCATAGTTTGTGCTGAAACGTCACCTGTAATTCTGATGGGTTTTCCTTTATGTGACATGTTATTTTTCTTTTGCAGCTTTCAGTGTTCTCTCTTTGTTCTGTACGTTTAGTGTTTTTACTACGATGTGCCATGGACAGTTTCTTTCTGGTTCTGTCTGTTTGGTGTTCTATATGCTTCTTGTATTTGTATGGGCATGTCTTTCTTTAATTTTGGGAAATTTTCTTCTACAATCCTGTTGAAGATCTGGTCCATACCATTGTCCTGAAATTCTCCTCCTTCCTGTATGCCTATGATTCATAAGTTTGGCCTTTTTATGGTGTCACACAATTCCTGCATAATCCATTCTTGCATTTTGTTGAATTTTTTATAATCTTTGCTTGAGTGGTCTAATTCGTCCACTTTATCTTCCAGTCTTGATACTCTGTTTTCCATTTCATTCAACCTATTGGTGAGGCTTTCCCCTGTCGTTCCTAATTGGCTTATTGAGTGTTTCACTTCCTTCTTCATTTCAGCGGACTTATTCTTCAATATTTCTAACTCTTTTCTGAATTCATTCAGAAGTTTCGCCCTATCTTCCTTCAGTTCTTTGATTTCTTTGTGTGTTATTTAAATTCACTGAATTCTTTTATCATGTTTATAATTGTTCTTTTGAATTCCATGTTCTGTGTTATCTCTAGGGTGTTCTCATTGTACAGGACTGTTGGTATGGTGGGGATACATTATTTGGGTTTTTCATGTTATTATTTTTTTGCTGTGACTTTGACATGTGGATTTCTTTTGTAATTTCTGATTCCTGTGTGAGACTCAAGCCTTCCTTTGTTTAGGTCTGCTTCATTTTGTAAACTTTGTGTGCCTTTGTGGCTTACTTGTTAGGCATGAAAAGCTGGTTGGTCTAAGCTTCAGGTTCTCTCTTTTGATTTTATATTGGAGGGGCCAAATTGATTTCATCTTCCTGCTCAGGAGTTCCACAGAGGCCCAGGTCAGATGAGGTCAGACGTTCTCAGGCTTTTTCTTAAGGACTGGATCACTCCAGGTAAGATGCTGGCCCCAGGAGGCTGGGGAGCTGGGCCACCCAGAGATGCAAAGGGAGGTGGGGACGAAAAGAGTGCCCGATGGCTCCTGGGAACTAGAAGGAGGAATTGGGTTGGTCTGAATGTGAAAGCTTGATCAGTGTTTTATCACAGCAATAAAAAGCTAAGGTGGGGGTAAGAATTTTATCATTTTCAAGTATATGAGCAATCAAGAGGGCAACAGCAACAGAGGCTTCTTCATCTGCTGCAAAGCCTGACATAAAACACAACCATCACTGGAGAGAGGCGAGGCTGGGCGTGGAGGCTGTATATTAAGAACATGAACAGGTGTGGTACTGTTTGGCAGTATCCTGAGAGGAGCTGGGGTGCCGTCTTCCCTGAAACCCTACTATTTCTGGTTGCTGAGGTATCTAGGGATCTCTGAAGTCACAAAATTCACCATCATTTGATTTTTTTATTTTGGAGACATGGGACCAACAGAGTGCTGAGAGTCAGCCAGCTCCATGACAAACTCATTGATTCCTGCCTAAAGGAAGAGCTAGACTTTCCCCAAGAGGCTGTGGTGAACCCAACCCTCTTCCATTGCCCTGGAGAATCCCAGCACATGCAGAGTCTGCTCCTGAAAGTTTATCATTGACAGCCAGAGGACTTCAGACAGGTTGGAATGGGCAAACTCCAGCACCGGGTGTCTTCCATGAGTCTAGACACAGTCCACAGGGAGTGGTGATAGTTCTAAGACAAAAGGAAAGGTGTTCGGACCATGTACCTGGGAGAAAGGACAGGCTCAGACGGACATTTGTGACAGGCTGGGGTACAGGGAGGCTGAAGTAGCCATCGTAGGTGCCCTCCCTCTCTCAGGCCTGGAAGGAAGTGGTACCAGGTTCACCAGTGGCTGAACATGCCACTCACTGACAGACTGTCTATGGAGAAGGTACCAAATGCTGGCAAAGTCAGAACACTGCCCCCCGCCCAACTTTTCTTTTTCTTTCTTCTCCTCTGGTACTCCCTCTCCCCTCCCCTCTTCTGTCCTTTCTTCATATTTCATCCTCTGTCTTCCTCTTATGCTCAACGTTTTACAAACCACTTAAAGCCCTACAAAGATCAACCTGAGTGGGGTTTAGGATACTTTTTTTCAGGAGTACATTTGGCTTGATTGGGGATTTCTGAAAATTCTTAGACCACAAGCCCCACAAGGATTGAAATGCAATGTGAAATCTGGAATCGAGAAAAACTCCTATGGTCCTAGAAGCATTCTGTACTATCTAAGAGCCCTCCCTCTCTGTCTCTCTCAATGCCTCTGTCTCTCTCTGTGTCTCTGTCTCTCTCTTTTCCTCCCTGTTGTGTAGTTCTTACCCCCAATTGAAACATAGGAGTCAGGTTCACAAGACTTAGTTCAAGTTCAAGAGACTCACAAGACTCAGGAAGTGAGAAAGTTACAAGATTCACAATGGTCCTCACAGAAGTTATATAAGCAGCAACCATTGTCTAGAGAAAGAGAGGAGACTCTTCACTGGAGCTGCCTGTAAGTTGTACAGAGGGCTCTGGGTTGCAACTGTCTTCATTCATCGGCCCCACTGGGTGGGCTTTTTCAGCAATGCAGTTGACTTTGTCAATCATGTCCTGTAAGTAACATTGATGAACTCACTGGTTCACCAAGCTAGACTTAGGTGGAATTGTATCTTTGCTGTTGGTCCACTCCCTACCTGGAGTGAACAGACATTTGCTCACATCTCCCCACCTTCCCTCATTTCCTTTCCTTCTTCCCTTCCTCCCTCGATTCCTTCTACACATATGTGCTGGGACCTGAGAGTCTTCGGTTGAGTTTAGAAGAGGCGATGCTGGACTGTCGGGGCCCTCCCCTGCCCAAACCATGTCTACCTCCCAGCCCAGCATCTCCTCAGGTGAGCACACTGTGCCACCGTGAACAAAAACTAGACACAAGACATGATTTATAACCCATTTCAGGGAATTATCGCTGCTAATGGGCAGAGCTAATTTGTGCTTCCCAGAGGAGGAGGGCAAAATCAATTAATGACGAATGTAACATGGCCAGGCAGGCCTGCTGGCAGAGTGTGGCCTGACATCCGGAGGTGATAAGGGGCTTTCTGAAGCTGAACTAATAGGGAGATTGGAGGAGAAAGAAGAAAAACAAACCCCCAGATCAATTCCATATACAGTGGGAAGAGAATGTAGGGCAAATAGAGCAGGCGGGCTTGGGCTTCTTTCTACCCGAATGAGTCTCTAGATAAGGAAAAGGACACGCCCGCCCACTCGGCCGTCCAACATAGGTATTCACTTATGGACTCACTCACAGACATGTCTGCATAGAGGCAAAGGGATGCTTTCCAAACAGGAACCAAAGGGAGAAGATAAGACCCAGCTGTACCAGGTAGGTTCTCTGCAGGAGATAAAAGGGGCCCCAGCTTCAGATCCTGCTACTGTGATGGGCCCACCCAGTGACACCAAATGGTGGAGGGGCTAAGTGGTGTGCGTGGGTGCTGGGGACTCCTGGAGGTTTCCCTAGGGTGCTGCTGTGGGATACTATTCTCTGTAGGGTGGGTAGTGCAGATTTGAACAGATTTATCTACCCTCGTGTCCCAAGAGGTTGATCACAAAGAAAAGTTCAGCCTGTTGTGACCCGCAGAGAGGACGTTGGGGGCTGAGGGGTGATTCAAAGGGGAGCCTCCGATCAAACAAGCAGTCACACCTGGTATTGATCTTGCTCAGTCATTGCTGCTGTCTCTTCTGGAAGGATCAGGGTGCTCCTTCCTCGTGTAGACTCCGAGTCCCAGTTGGAAGCATGGTTAAGAGGGGTGCTGGTGGAAATGGGGAGGACTCCCATTTTCCTGAGCCACACCCGTGATTCTGAAGCAGAGATCCTGGCCAATGCTGGGACTCTCTGAGACTGTGTGAAAGCATTGAGCTGAGAAGTGACACCCCCAGCCCCGCCACCTCTGCTAGCAGGAGAGTGGGCAGGGAGGCAGAGAAGAGTGTGTCAGTGGGCAGGAGACTGCTGTGGACACTGGGGCTTACCCAATTAGAGTACAGATTGTCCACAGAGGGCACTGAAGACACGACTTCTCTGTGGACCTTAATAAAGCAGTGAGCAGTTCGTCTTGACCTGCTAAGAGTGGGAAGACCATCCCGCTCTCTCATGATGGGTACTACACTTTGAAAAGGTGGGGTAATAAAGGATCACCGGGCACCTGATGTGAAGGAATTTCCATGTGTACCTCACCCCTTCGGACCATGGGAAGAACCCTGACCTTTGAGAGGCATCCGGGCCAAAGCATTCCAAAGCCTGGATGCCATGGGCCACCATGTGGATGAGGGGTGTGACAAAGATAGACTTCATCGTGGCCTTGCAGGTGGCGGGGGTGGGGGGAGTAGTACCCAGGGTCAGACGGGGAATAGGGCTGGCTTGGGGAAGGGTTGCCTTCCTGGGATGAGGCACAGGGGAATGTGGAGAGAGAGCAGAACCGAAGCAACCTGCTGCCTGCTTTTTGCTCTGCAGGATGAAATTGCTCAGCCCAGCTGGCTGGTGTTGGGCCATGGAAACCTGAAACAAGGCAGAAAACCTGAGCGGGGCTTGGCATCGCCTGTGCCTGCTGGATTCATCCAGGGTCACAGGAAGACACTTTCCATAGAGCTAGAGTTGTATTCAGGAAACCCGACCTCCCCCCACGTCCGCATTTACCTTCTAACCTTCACAGTCAACCGCCAGGACCTGCTGCACGTTTAAGTTCCTGGACACACGCCACGGAGTGCTGTGCCTCCACATTCTCATAGGGCTTAAATCCCCTCAAATTCCTGGTGTCCCTGCTCCCTGCCTCATGCCTCTTCACATCAGGGGACACCTAAACCTCTGTCCCTTCTGAATGAAGCCTTCCTCTCCACATCCCATCCCTGAATCCACATCCTCACCCACCCTGACAGCAGGTCTGTCCTATCCTAACCCACCCCACCTCCTTCCATCAGACTCTCCTGTGCATTTATTTATATCCATCTCCCTAAGTAGAATGTAAGGCACCACACTTGCTCTGACTTGGTTCTCCCCCCAGCCCCCCATCGTAGTGGATGGTCTGTCCTTGTTAAAAGAATGAGCAAACCAAGTTCATCTGTAGGGAGCTGCGGAGGAATCTTTCTGCCTATAGAGCAGACACTGATGTGTAGCACTAAATAAAAGCCCTTGTCTACTTATTCTGTCACCAGTGTCAACTCAATATGGAAATCCTGTTGGCATCTTTTGTCAGTCCGAGTTACCTATTTACCCAGATGACTGTTTCCTGCTTAGAGACGTTGTTAAATTAGAAGCAGACTGTTGAAACCGACTAAATTAGGAACTGACTTCTGTGTATATAGTGATAAAAACCAAAATCACTGTTTAATATATCGATTTCACTGACTACTTCAAATAGTTTCATTTTTTCCTCTGTTGTGTTAAAAGTCCAGCCTCTGCTTGTGGCCTTAGGGAGCTGTTTTTCCTCATCAGAGTTCCCTGGTTTCTCTTGGATACATTATAAGTGGGTACCCTTCCTTGGGATTACTTCCAGTAGTCAGGTGGGATGCTAGGGAATAATAAAAATTGATGCTGGTGGGGCAGTGAGTTCATACATTACACCACTGTCATGGTGTAGCTCTCTTGTCTGTTGTGCACCATTCTTCCTAAGTTTCTGCTCTGAAAGCTGGTGGCCCAGACCCATGTGTGTGTTGAGAGCTTTCCCAGGCCTGTGGGTCACAACCTCACTTTAAACTATGTCTGTATTTGCAACCTGCCCACCTTAGTTTTAGTCAGAGCCCTGGGAAACTGACTTATGTGAGAAAGATTTTCCTTTTTTCAGTCCCTTCCCATGAAGCCTCACCAGGTGTTTGCTGGTCACCTGGTGAGATTTTACCACTTAACTCCTTTCAGTGCTCCCCTGATTAGAACCAAGATTGTTTGCTGCTTTTTGTTACTTTTTTTGGTCTTTTTGAGACAGGGTCTCCCTGCTGGCCTGGAACTCATTATATAGACCAGGCTGGCCTTGAACGCACAAAGATCCGCCTGCCTCTGCCTCCTGAGTGCTGGGATTAAAGGCATGACACCTGGCTTGGATGCTATATTTATAACAATTTCTTTAATTGTGTGTGTGTGTGTGTGTGTGTGTGTGTGGCGTGCTCAGGTCTCTACAGGAGATATCTATATCAACCTCCCTTCCTACCCCCAACACCACCCTCAAGCCAGTAAGGCTAAAGGAACATTGTGGAAGAGGGAATAGAAAGAATGCAAGAGCTGGAGGATGGGAAAGATGCTGTGCAATGCTGTCTTTGGCCACAACATGGCCATTGCACTCATTAACTCAGCTGTGGTAACTGCACAAGACCTGAACAAGATCAAGCCAACAAGACCACTCAGCATTCCAGCAGGCGGCACCAACTGAACTCAGTGGGTTACAAAAGGTGGATTTGAAGCAGCAAGGGATGTGTTGGAGGGTGTCTGGGGAGAGTGTGAAGGGAAGTTATGGGTGGTATGATCAAAATACATTGTGTAGATTATGAGATTGTTTTTAAAAAAATAGAACACCAAATGACTAACAATCTCTGTCTCTCTGTCTCTGTCTGTCTGTCTCTCTCTCCTTTCTTGTTGGTGTGTGCTTGTGTGTGTCTATGTTCACGAACTTGAAGGCCATTGGTCAACCTCAGGTGTTACTCCTCAGGACCCCTTCCACCTTGATTTTTGGCATGTTTTCTCATTGGTCTGGAATTAGCTAAGTGACTAGGCTGGCTGGTTCTGGAGTCCCAGGGATCTACCTGTCTCTGCCTCACCAGTGATGGGATTATAATCACACACCACCATGCCTGGCTTTTTGGTTTTGTTTTTGACATGTGTTCTGGAGATTGAACTCAGGCCCTCATGCTTTCAAGGTAAGTACTTTACTGACAGACCTCAGTTTTTAACTTTGCTTCAGACAGGGTCTCCCTATAGTCCCAACAGGCCTGGAACTCCCTATGTAGATCAGGCTGGCCTCAGTCTCACCGAGATCTGCCTGCCTCTGCCTCCCAGGTGCTTGGATCAAAGGCATACGCCACTGTATCCTGGGTCTTGAGCTTTGTTTTGGAGGCTCAGTCAGTGAAGTCACTTGGGAAGTTACTAGAAACAATTAGGCTCCTTTGAGACTTGGGTTTTAGGGTTTGTTAGATGTGACTAATCATCTTTACTGAGGGCTGTGGGCCCTACTTCTGAGGCAAGGTGGGTCTGCTACCAGTCATTGTTTCTTTGGTGAGGCGGTTTCTCTACTCTTCCATTGGGAATACGAAGGACTCCAGCTCCCTGTTATCCCTGGAAAAGATCCCACCTGCTCCTTTCCCAGCCTTGGGAAATTTCCTCACCTGCACATGTTGATCCGCCGCTAGCGGATGACTCAACAGCAACCCTTAGAAGGTCCCCACAGCTTTTTTGTGCTCCACCCACCTTTCTTCTCTTGCTGACCCCCAAGTTAAACTTTTAAAAATACATGTGTTTATTTGTTGGGGGAGGGTACATATAGAAATCAGAGGACAACTGGCAGGAGTCAGTTCTCTCTTTCCACCATGTGGGTCCTGTGGATCAACTCAGGTCATCAGGTTTGGCAGCAAGCGCCTTTACTTGGTGAGCCCTCTCACTGGCCCCTAGAAATTCCCTTTTGCAAGATCAGAGAATGCAATTCCCCACTTCTCCCTCCTCCTGTAGATGGAACGGCAGACGACCGAATTCCCTCTGGGACTAGACCTGGGTCACTGGCCAAGCTGCTTTCCAGAACTATATCTTGAAGATCTGCACATTTGTATTCAGACACTCCTTGTTATCCCTGACCCATTGAGCACAGGTGTGGTGCTGGAGCATCCTTTAAAAGCCTTCATCCCTAACCTCCCATCTGCAGAGAACGTTTTGGGGAAGGTGCACTGTGGTCCAACCTAGATCCACACCAAAGGCCCAGCATCCACTGAGGGGTTTGGGGTGGGGGCTCCCTCATTGCTTGCTGCCCACTTTGCCTGTGACCCATTGGGGAACGAACCCCAGTGGCCCTGGGTTCTCTGGCTGCCTGCCCTCCTGTCTTCATGTCCTCTCCTGCCCAGGTGACTGGTTCACACTCTGTGTGGGTCTACAGCACACATCTCAGTCGATAAGGCCTTCGGATCCAGGGGATAATGTCTCAGCAGGACAGCAAAAGTCAACAGACACCAGCATCTGGAGGGCTGAGGGCATCAAGGTATTCCAGGAACACAGATGCCAATCACAATGGAGTCTGGCACGTTCCATGTTATCTCTAGGATGGTATGTGTTTATGTGAATTTACATGTGCTCTCCATGGATTCGTGGGAAGCCTTCTGGCATTAGGTGGTGAGGGCTGTTTGGTCTTTCCCAATTCTACAAATTTTGCTAGGGACTTCAGAGTATGCAGAGCTATGAGACCAGGAACAGCCCTACCCCACCCAGACTCAACCCCGGAGCCACAGGGATGTCGAGGGAGTGACATCAGGCCAAGAATCAGGTTTGGGTTCCAGCTCTGCCCTGTCATAAATGGGCTGTTTATTCAGCACTCACTCCGTGCTTGGAACACAGCAGGGAGTGGGATACCAGGCTCGGATTGTCCCAGAACTTTCGATTTTGGGGTCTGTGGCAGACCGAGAAATCAGCAATGGAAAAGAGCAAGTCCAGCCTGTCTTCCACTCCTGTTTCTTAATGATATAAGCCAGGCTATGGCTAGGAAGAGCTCTGCTGGCCTGCTTAGCTTTAAGATGCCTAAAAAAGGAGAGCGAGCGAGCGAGTGAGCGAGAGAAACAAGCCAGTTTTACTGTGTTATCTTCTTGCCCTCTCCCCAGGGTCATGAGGTCCTTTATTTATGGTCCAGGCACACCAAGATCATGGGAAGGTACTTTCATTCAGCTGTGAGCATTTCCAGGCACAGATCCTTCCCCCTTCCATGACCCTACTCCAACTGCAGGTAAGTTAGGACCCCAACTCAGGCAGCTGCTGTGGGAAGACTGTGTCCCCCCGCAATCCACTCAGTCCATAACATGGAACTGGGGTGTGGCATGCTAGGAGGGCCACTGAGGCAAGACCACCAGGCAACTGTGTTCTCTCTATGGGGATGGGGGTTTGGACCTCAATTCTGTAGAACTCCCTATCAGCTAGGTGGTATAAGGCCTAAGGTACCTGTGGCTGCAGAGACCCAAGGGACTGCTCACTGTTTTCTGGTCCTGTGAGGTTCTCAGACTGCAGGGTACAAGGCTTCCTGGAGACATGACAGGTGTAGACCCTGCCTACAGGTCACCCAGGCCATGAGGGTGATGGTAGAGGGTTTGGGTTGGGACACTGGCCATCAAGGTACCCTGCATTCCACTATCTTGCCTGGGGCTCTGAAGTCCTGCTGGCCCGTCATGGCTGTTCCTGAGCTCCTAAGCCAGGGGTAGGCTGGGGTGTTGGGCTGGCAAATAGCAACAAATAATGGATTATCATCCTCTCGTCTTGCAGCACCCTGACCTTCCCACGGCTGTATATCATGATGGTGCCACTGTGTGATTGCCAAGCGTTGCCATAACCTACCACCGTGAATGGAAGCCCTCGTCCCGATCCCAGCTCCCTGGCACTGCGTGGCCCTGCCAGAAGCCCTTGCAATACATTCCTGTCAGCCCTGCCCAGCCTCTCTGGTGGTCTGCAAGACACAATCCTCAAAGAAGCACAGCTTCCCTCCTCTGGCCGCAAAGTTACCAGTTGTTCCCAGGTGCCCTGGTTTCATTTCTGAGATCACGACTGAGGGGCAGGGCCTTCACCTGCACTTCACTCCCCCAGTAGCGCAAGGCCAGACTCCCCGTCAGAAAGTCAGCTGCTTCCCAGGCCTGAAAGGAGACAGGGTGCCATTGGTTAGCTTGTGTGGGATTTTCCCAGGACTGAAGAAGGATGGAGAGGAGGCTGGGGCCACACCCCTGGGTCTGAGCTCTGCCTTCCAGGAGGAGCTTATTCCTCAGACTCTGAAGAAAGAAGCCTCCCTTGCCCTTTGCCAAGGTTTCACCCCTCAGTGGAGACCCACATTCATTTCAAACCCTATGGTTTTCACAGTGTTCAAAATCTTCAAGAGAGTCTCTCTCCTTGCTTATATGTGTGGGTGTGTGCATGCATATATGTACATGTTCATGTGTGTGCAGGTGCATGGAAGCCAGAGTGATGTCAGGTGTCTTCCTCATTTTATTTATTTATTTATTTATTTATTTATTTATTTATTATTTATTTATTTATTTGAGACAGGGTCTCTCACAGAACCTGGAACTCAGAGATTTGGCTAGACTGACTGGTCAGGAAGCCCTAGGGATCTTCCTACCTCTGACTTCTTCGAGCTGGGATTAAAGATGCAGTCCAGGCTATCAGTTAATTATGTTTCCTAATGGTGTTCTGTGATCACATGGCCCTCTCCTGTTGCTTCTCATGTCTGGGTTCTGTGTTGACAACTGGGGTCCTTGAGTTCCAGCTAAGGATAGTCTTGAACCCGTGATGTGATGTCGCGAGAATCTCCCCAGTTCTCTGGGTCTCAGGTTCCTCAGCTCCAGATGTGCAGAGCTGATGGGATTGTTGAAAAAAGCAAGGCAGAGGGCAGCTAGGGCTGTGCTTTGCTTCTTTAAGTGTGGTCTGGGGGCTGTCAGTACTGGATCCCTGGGAGCTTCTTAAGGAATGGGGCTGGAGAGATGGCTCAGTAGTTAAGAGCACTGGCTGCTCTTGCAGAGAACCCAGGTTCAGTTCGCAGCAGCCACATGGCAGCTAACAACTGCCCGTAACTTCAGTTCCAGGGGATCTGATTCCCTTTTCTGGCTTCTGTGGGCATTGCATGACATGGTACACTTACATACATGCAGGCAATACACACACACACACACACACACACACACACACACACATCCCAAAACATAGAGTACTTGGTGTTCTTGTAGAAGTTCCCAGCACCCACACTGAGTGCTCACAACCACCTGTAACTCCAGCCCCAGGGCAAATGATGCTCTCTTCTTGGCTCCATGGACACATGCACTCAAGTGCACATACCCATACACAGACATAAACACATAATTAAAGGTAAAATAAATCTTTAAAAAATGGAATACAATCTTGGGTTCCACCCTTGACTTACAGAATTGGGTCTGTGTTTTAACAAAAGCCTCTGTCTATGGCACATTAAAGTGTGAGACCTGGTGTGGGAGACACAGAGTTACTCTGCCTACAGTCTGGTTGATATAATAACAGGTGCAAGAGGGAACTTCTGAGATCCTTGGATGGAGTGATGAACATAATGCTTTAAAAAGTTTTAGTGGTGGGGAGGCTTCAGGGTGAGGGGTTTGGGGTGAGGTGGGTCAGGGCACAGGAGGGAGCAGCTGCAGCAGACCAGGAATGGACCTTGGAGTCCCAGCATGGGTGAGGATGGTGGGCTTGGGTTTGTGTGGTATGATTCCCACAGGCTACTGAAGATGAGGAGGTAGAGTGTAAAAAAACATGTCTAGAGCCTGTGGTTCTGTGGGGCCAATGTGAGGCCCATGGTGGCCTTGCTGTGGAATTTAACAGAGATGGTCCTTACTTCTTAACAGTCTTTAAGTTTTTGCTTTTATTATTAATTAATTAATTAATTTATTTATTTATTTATTTGTCTTTTTGTTGGTTGTTTTTTTGTAACACTGTCTCTCTAGTCACAGCTGACCTTGAAGTCACAATGTGAACCATGGTAGCCTTGATCTTGCAGAGATCCACCTGCCTCTGCCTCCCGGGGGCTGGGATTAAAGGTGCACGCCACCACACCTGGCTTGTTTGTTTGTTTATTTATTTATTATTTATCTGGTGTGTGTGT
>NW_008343841.1:349-526 GCF_000622305.1 Nannospalax galili | reverse complement strand
GTTCTTTTTTTTAAAAAAAATTATTTATTTAATAACCATATAATTAGAAGAAGCAGCATTGACATATTCAATAGCAATTTCCAGAGCTAAGATGCATCTTTTTCAAAATTGGTTGTAAATTTTTAGGTATATAGTTGAATTAATACAGTTATACAATATTGTACTCTGTCTAAACTG
>NW_008343841.1:0-259 GCF_000622305.1 Nannospalax galili | reverse complement strand
TAATGAAATTCACATTAAGATGTTTGCACATGCATTTCTAATATCTATATATCTGATTATTACTAGTCACAGTTGGTTACTTTCTGAGCTCTTTGGCATCTGAGCATGGATATAAAGCCATCAGGTAGATTTCAATGGTAATGTTTTTCACATCTACTAATTATTAAGGAGCAAATTTTTAAGCTTTGAAGAATTGTTATTTTCTTTTTTATTATTTATTTATACACCCACTTCCCAGGTAGCACCCTCCCATAGCCTC
>NW_008343840.1:0-259 GCF_000622305.1 Nannospalax galili | reverse complement strand
AATATGCTTCAGAATGCCCAACTGTGACATCACAATGCTCCAATAGATCTTACCAATGCTCCATTGCGCCACCACTCTCGTCAGTATGCCATAACAATGCACCAATGTGTCACCAGAATAATCACTGTAACATCACAATGCCACAAGTGTCATCACAGAGCTCCAATGTGCTATTACAATGTTACTTGTGTCACCACTATGCTCAGTATGCCATAACAATGCACCAATGTGTCATTACAATACTCCAATGAGCCATCAC
>NW_008343839.1:0-1040 GCF_000622305.1 Nannospalax galili | reverse complement strand
GAGTGTTTCCATGTGCTCTTTCTCTGATTGCTTGTTACTGGCATATAGAAAAGCTACAGACTTTTGTAGGTTAATTTTGTAGCCTGCCACTTTACTGACAGTGTTAATCATTTCTAGTTTTCTTGTGGAATTTTTGGCATCTAAGATATAATATATCATCTTCAAAAAGTGATAATTTGATCTTTTCCAATTATTACTCCCTTAATTTCCTTCTCTTGCTTACTGCTCTTGCAAGAGTTTTGAGCACTATGTTAAAAAGGAGTGGGGATAGTGGTCAGAAAGTGCTTCCAGTTTTTCTCTAGTTCGAATGATGTTGGCTGTGCATTTTTTATATATGGCTTTAATTATGTTGATGTATATTCCCTCCAGTCCAATTCCCTCTAGGACTATTCTCTGCATCTATTGAGATGACCCCTCTAGGACTTTGAACATAAATGCATGTTGAATTTTGTCAATGGCCTTCTTTGCATATATTGAGATGACCATGTGGTTCTTGTCTTTGAAACCATTTATATGATTTATGACATTTATTGACTTATGTATATTGAGCAATCCTTGCATCTCTGGGATAAATCCAACTTGATCATGGTGGATTATGTTTTTGATGTGTGTCTGTATGTGGTTTGGAAGTATCCTGTTGAGAATTTTTGCATCTATGTTCATTAAGGATATGGGTCTATAGTTTTCTTTTTTTGGTTGTATCTTTACCTGGCTTTGGTATTAGACTGATGCTGGCTACATAGAAGAAATTTGGAAGTTCTCCTTCCATTTCTGTCTTTTTGAAAAATTAGGTATTATTGGATGTAAATCTTCTTTAAATGTCTGACAGAATTCTGCTGTAAATCCATCTGGTCCAGGGCTTTTTTTAGTTGGGAAGTTTTGTATTTCTGTTTCAATTTCTTTTTGTGTTATGGGACTGTTTAAGCTGTTAATCTCTTCTTGGTTTAGTTTTGTGGTTCCCGTGCCTTTAGATAGCTGTCCATTTCTTGTAGGCTTTCAAATTTAGTAGTATATAGGTTTTTAAAGTATTCCCTTATAAT
>NW_008343837.1:57202-58298 GCF_000622305.1 Nannospalax galili | reverse complement strand
GGCTTCTGCTAGGGAAATCAGAGATGGCCATGGGGAGGGAGAATGGACTGTGAGGAACTGCCCCACCTGGGAAGGTCAAGTTGGGGCGAAGGGGGTGGAAGGAGAAATGTGAAGATACGCGAGGAAGCATTTTGAGATGATGAGCAGTATCCCCCAAATCCTCTTCTACCCACCACGTAGTTCCTGAAATCTCACCATTTTCTTAGGTTAAGACTAAGTACTCTTCAACAAGCACCTGCCTGGAAAGCCAACAGTTGAAACTAGAGTCATTCCACCATGAGGGTCTCAGGATCAAACTAGATCATCAGGCTTGGCAGCAGGTACCTCTACCCACTGAGCCATCTCACCAGCCCTCTTCAGAGATTTTAACAGGAGGATACACAAAGGTCACCTGAGACAGGGAGAAGGTAGACAGAGCTGGGACTCTCAAGGGCAGAAGCACAGAGTGAATCCCATCTGTGGGTACACACTGTGTAGATAGATGTTCTATCCAGATGGAAATGGTACATGGAAGTGGACCTAAGCATAATACTTTATGACTTCCTTTGCACACGTCAAATGGCTGACAGTCCTGTGTGCCTCCAGCAGCCACAGGGAGCAGAGGAAATCTGACAACACCCCCATTTCAATGATGATCAATTCAGGTTTCACCTAACTCGGTGCTACACAGGATTCCTACTTATTTTACTTGGAACTTTCCAGAGTTATGCATGCTACACATAGCTATTTGCACAAGGGGGTAAGGGTACACAGATCTCTTCTGTGGCATTCAACTTCAAGCCTAGATCCACACAGGCCAATCTTGGGGTACTTGTATGTGTGGGGTGGTTTTTTTTTGAGGCAGGGTCTCACGCTATAGCCTAACTGTCCTTGAACTATATAGCTCAGGGTATCCTAGAACTCACAGATACCCTCCTGCCTCAGCCTCCCAACTGCCAGGCCTGCAAGGATGAGCCCCCATGCCTGGATGGACCCATCTCTTAATGACATAATAATTACAGCTAATATTTATTCACTTGTTCCTCAGACAGTATTTACTGAGTAACAGCTACCCTGGATCTGACATTCCAGTGGGAAGAGACAAATAAACAAACAC
>NW_008343837.1:51822-54239 GCF_000622305.1 Nannospalax galili | reverse complement strand
CCAGCACCCACATGGCAGCTAACAACCATCCATAACTCCAGTTCCAGGGGATCCAACGCCCTCTTCCGTCCTCCATGGGCACCACATGACACGGGTGCACTTACACACATGCAGGCAATATACTCATACCCAGAAAAAATAAAAATAATAAAATATTTTTCCAAAAAGAGATGCATGTGCTCCCCCCTCCCCTTTTCTTTCTCTCTCTCTGACTCGGGGTCATGAAGACACAGTAAGAAGGTGGCACCCTTAGAAAGTGAAGCCTAGTGAGAAGTCCTCAGGTCATGGAGAGGGGGTACCCTAAAGCAGATGGTGGGACCCCAGTCTCTTCTTTCTCTTGCTATCCAGACATGAGGTGGGTGGTGCTCTGTCACATTCCTGCCGCCATGTACAAACCCAACACAAACCCCAGAGGTCTAAAAGCAATGGGGTCCACCCAAGCCTAAACCACAGGCTGACATTCTGTTCATAAACTATCTCAGGTGTTTGTTACATGGTAACAGCTAATTAATACATTCCTCCTACCTACAATTATTAATGAATTGATCATTGAAACCTATATTTCTTTTTAAAAATACAAATTTGGGGCTGGGTGCAGTGGTACATGATTTTAATCCCAGCACCCAGGATACAGAGGCATGTGGATCCCTGTGAGTTCAAAGCCAGTCTGGTCTATATAGTGAGATCCAGACCAGTCGGGGCTACATGGAAAGACCCTGCCTAAAATTATTTTTTTTTAATTGGAAACTGAGCATGGTGGTCCACATCTGTAATCCCAGCACTCCAGAAATGGAGGAAAGAGGATCAGGAGTTCAGGGATAGTCTCTGCTACATAGGGAGTTACAGGCCAGTCAGGGTCTCATGAGACCCCCACCCCTCAAAACAAAACATCAAAACCAACAACAACAACAACAACAACAATAATAAGAAACACATTTAGGCCAAGTGTAGTGATGGATGCCTTTAGGCCAAGTGTAGTGATGGATGCCTTTAATTCCAGTACTTGAGAGACAGAAACAGGTGCATCTCTGTAAGTTTGATATACATAGTGAGTTTCAGGTCAGCCAGGGCCACATAGTGAGACCCTGTCTCAAAAAAAAAAAAAAAAAAAAAAAAACCATTTAGATGTGGAAAATAGTCAAGTGATCAGTGATGCTTAGCTGGAGAAGGACAGCATTCTGCCTTTGGGTTTTGTGTTTGTTTTTGGTTTTGAAATAGGATCCCCTTGTAGCCCCAGCTGGCCTGAAACTCACTATGTAGACAAGGTTGGCCTGGATTTCACAGAGAGCCATCTGCCTCTGTCCCCTGGCTGCCCTGGGTTTTCTCACTCTCTAGGGAGTGCTCTCTCGTGCTGTTCTGCGGGTCTCTTGGGTAGTTCCCATTTCTGCCTGAAGGGGTAGCAACCGCTCCTCCTTCTCCATCTGGAGATCCTTTAGGTCCCATCTAGATTAGTAAACTGTACACTTAGCCTGATGCATAAAAATACACTTATCATAACTTGAAAACCAAATAAATTCAAAGTTTACAAAAATATATCTGAGCCGGGCGTGTAGTGCATGTCTTTAATCCCAGCACTAGGGAGGCAGAGGCAGGCGGATCTCTGAGTTCAAGGTCAGCCTGGTCTACATAGCGAATTCCAGCTGGGGCTACAGGGAGACCCTGTCTCAAAAACACCAAAACAAAAAACAAAACAAAACCATATCTGGAGTGCCCCGGCCGGAGCAAACCCAGCAAATGCTACTCTGATTCCTCCTTATAGAAGCCTCTCCTGCAGCGACCGACAGCACACAAAGACACGTGCCTGCCCAAGACGCAAAATGTAAGTGACTGCTGAGGGCTCTGTCCTAAACAAGACATTTAAAAAATTATTTTTAATTTTTTTACTATTTCATACATGAGCACTGCATTTACATCACTCCCAATCCACCCCTCCCTCCTCTACGGCCCCCAGCCCTCTTTCAACTTCGTGACCTCTTCCTTGATTAGTGTTGTGGCATATACATATATACATAGTAGTACTCACATGTACATGTGTTTATGACTGACCACTTGGGAATGAATAACCCATCAGGGAGTGTGTCCCTAGAGTAAACTGATTCCCCATCCCTCACCAGCCACCGATTCATCTAGAGGTGGGACTTTGTGAAATTTTGCTCATCCACATTGGCTGGTCAACCAGTACTGTCATTATGCAGGTCTCTAAACAAGACATTTACATCACTCCCTCTAAGGCTCAGAACACTGTAGAAGAGAAGGCAGAAACAATGCAAAAGCTAGAAGACAGGGAAGAGGTCTGTGAGCACCATCTTCTAGCCATAACACAGCTTCTCCAATCATGAAGTCACAGGCCCAACTGTCCTTAACCGATCATGAAGTCACAGCAGCTTTGCTTAAGGACAGTTGGGCCTGCACAAGAC
>NW_008343837.1:47014-51398 GCF_000622305.1 Nannospalax galili | reverse complement strand
ACAACAGTCTGAGCACCCAAATATTGCAAACACGTGAAAAGCACTTCATGTTGCTCTCTGAGGTAAACCTAGTCCTGTGAGGCAAGCATCCTGACTGGCATTTTGTAAATGATTCTGGAGCCCAGAAATGATTTCAATATCTTTGAGTCACACAACCCAACAGGTGTCACATTTAAACTTTGAATCCAGGTCTGTGACCTATAGACTAGATAATTAATGGGACAGAAATGGGCATTCCAGCTAGAGATGATTGCTACTGCATCAGGAAATTAGCATTGGCCTTAAATTATCAGCTTTTGCAATTCAATCAGGAAAACTTTTATAAAAGTTCTAACTTAAGTGGGCTGTGGTGGCCCACGCCTTTAATCCCAGCACTTGGGAGGCAGAGGCAAGCGGATCTCTGTGAGTTCAAGGCCAGCCTGGTCTACATAGTGAGTTCAAGGACAGCTGGGGCTACAGGGAGACCCTGTCTCAAAAAAAAAACCAGAAAAAAAAGTTCTAACTTAAATCCAGAGTCCAGGAGCTGTCAAGATGGCTCAGTGGGTAAGGGTGCTTGCCTCTGAGTCCCAAGGCCTGAGTTTGACCCACAGGACCCACATGGTGACAGAAAAGAACTGATTCATACAAGTTGTCCTCCGACTTCCACCTGTATATCACAGCATGCACACACCCACACACATGCATGTACACACAAATCAGTAAATGTAATAAAAAATTTTAATGTCCAGAGCACTTCCTAAAAGGAACACCAAGATCTCTATTTTACTACCCATAACACATAACAGGCCCACATTGCTGTTTTCTGCAGTCTGAAAAAAAACAAATCCCAGTTCTCCACTCCTTGTTGAACCAAGTGTTCTCCTGCCTCTGAATGCATTTGGATAGAGATCAGAAAGGGCCCCAAGAAGGAATAACACAAACCTGCCCTCTTTTCTCATCCTCTTTGTCTAGACTCATGGTGTTGACATAATATGTCTATGTTTAGATCACCCCAAATTTCTAGCTCCTTGAAGGAAGGACTTAAGACAATCACCTTGTATCCCCAAAGTGCCTGGAGCCAACCAAACCACTCCCGCTGTTATGCCAGGAGCCTTCTTTGAAGTCCCTCTGTATGGCTTTGCTGGGTTAAGGTGTTTGTCTACATAAGGTAATAAATAACTCATTCCTTTCTGATGGAGAAACAACCAACCACTTGGTGGTGGTGTTTTCCTAAAGTGAGTTTGATTTAAACTCAACTTATTACCTGGATCCACATCAGACGAGCAAAATAAAGAATGGGGCTCCACAGAACTCCGAGCTTCGCTTTGGGCCTCCTGGCTGGGTCTCTGCAGTGCGTTGTAACCACTTCTGTAGCATGCTGTCGGTAAATCCAAAGAACAGCTCTCTGTTGACTGGCTGCCCAGAGTGGCTCCCTGGGCTTCCATAGGCCTGCCAGGTAAAAGTAAAAGAATTCAGTACCATAGGCACCCTGCTTTGGAGCTGGCCTGCAAGCCCTAAAGGTCAGAGAGAAAAAAACACAGTACTCTGCCTTCCCCATATTCATGGTTTTTCTTTTCTTCCGTTTGACCCAGTGCTTGTTTACCATGTTCCCTTAACCATGAGACGAGAGAAACCATTAACCATTAATAATCTGGGCTAGAAGCTGGACATGATGGTGCACACCTATAATTTCAACACACAAGGCTAAGGCAGGAGGCAGGAGAATTGTAAATTTGAGGCCAACCTGGGCTAAACAGTTTAGCAAGACTGTCTCAAAAGAAAAAAACCAAGCAAACACTAGCAACAACACACCATATTCCATGCAATTATAATTTCAGCTGGAAAAATAGGCTGCGTGTTAGGAAATCAGGAAGGTCCAATTGCAGCACTCTTCTCTCATGAGACACTAGAGAGACACCTCAGCAGCTGCGAGGATGTTTGCGGGTTTCATTTAGCTTGGTGTTTCTGGGCTTTTTGTTGTTCTTTCTTTTTGAATGGGATTTCACACTGTAGCCCAGGCTGCCCTGGAAGCAATCTTCCTGCCTCAGCTTCTAAATTATTGAAATTACAAGTTTGAGCCACAACATCCAGCAAAATATTTGTTGAAAAGTGAAAATACTAATAATATGGCAAAAGTAAGAGAGTCTTAAGCGATGGTAGAGTTTGATCCAGATTTTATAAAATGAAATACTGGACATATATATGAAATATATACAGCTAGGAGCAGAGTCTGGAAGGGTACATTCTGGATTAATGAGTATCTGGGTGATAAGGTGACCGGTGAATCCCAAGGTTCAGGGACCATCTCAGAAGAGGGGGTGGAGAGATTATAGGAGCCAGAGTTCAAGAGGACTGGAATGAAACAGTGTCTTCTGTACATGACAGGACCTCTGCATTCTTGAACTCAGAGCAGCTGTGGCTGCCTGCACAAGACCTGCACGAGATCAAGTCAGTCAACCTTCCAGGCATGGATTCAGAAGGGGTTAATGAGCCCCTACCCCTAACTGAGGAGCTATAGCCAGTTGATGGTTTATGAAGGCTAAAGGAAGAAGAATCAGTTTTCTTTAAGGGTTTGGATCCTGGTAGGTAGCCCACACTCCAATGGATGGTGAATGATCCCACACCCAGAAGTATATGGGCAGCACAAGTTGTAACTGACAGATTACAGCAACAACAACGGAAGAGGACACCACCCTGATCAGGCAGACAGCAAGTACATAACCAACACTGAAGCCTGGCGAGGTCCTTCCTGTGTGAGGACACCCAGTCACATGTTGTGGACACTTGCTTAGGCAGAGGGTGAGCCAAGGTACCAGCTAATCACTCCCAAAAGGAGTGGAATGATAAAGTTCCCAAAGAAGCAAGAACATCCTGTCTCTACACACGCTGTATCGGCTAAGCAAGCCTGGAACTTCAGCAAACACCTGCGCAGCAGCCACCTTCGGCATCCCCTTCCATTATGTATCCGTGCACAGGAGGCTTGTGGAAGGGAATAAACAGGTCACTGAATGAGATCAGCATATCTGGCCTGCCTTCAAAGGTGCCTTAAAGAATGATCAGCCTGAGTGTTATTGATGAAAGGAATCCTGCTTGATAACAAACAGCATGCTGATGAGGTATCTTTGCAAATCACTTATATTAAATGCCAAAAATTCTAAGCAGGGCTCTGAGCCCGAATAAAAGGCCTGCTTGAAAGGCAGAATCCTTCATATTATAAAATAAGTATCTGTGCATCTCCTTCCCCTAGGTACACTGAGACATAGTGAATTTGTACAGGGGATAGCAAGCAAGAAGACAGATTAAAAGGGGGGCTTGAACCCAGGTCCTCATGCATGCTAGCCACGTGCTACCACTGAATTACATTTCTAGTTTGGTAGGTTGAACTTATATGGTTTCTGTTCTGGAAAGAAAAGAAAGAACAACAAAAGACATCACAAAAAAGCTAGAGACCAATATTATGAACACAGACACAAAATCCTCTCGAGTATTTTGTAGAAGAACGAGTAAATTAAATCTAGCATCATAAAAAAGGATCCAGGGTCTGAAGGTGTAGCTCAGTTGTCCTCAGGAGGCTTTGTGAACAACCCTTATACACACATCCCTGCCCCGGAAAAAAAAGAGAAAACGATTATATTCCAGGACTAGGTGGAACAAATCCCCAAAATACAAAGGGTTTTGTTTGTTTTGCTTTGCTTTGTTTGGGGGGAGGGTTGTTTTGTTTTGGGGTGTGTGTGTGTGTGTGTGTGTGTGTGTGTGTGTGTGTGTTGTTTTGGTTTGGGTTTTTTTTGGTCTTTGTGAGACAGGGTCTCCCTGTAGCCCAGCTGGCCTGGTACTCACTATGTAGACCAGGCTGGAATTGAACTCCCAGAGATCTTGGCCTGCCTCCCAAGTGCTGGGATTAAAGGCATGTGCCACTATGCCAGGCTTTCAAATTTTTTTAATTTAAAAAATATTTTATTTATTCATTATTTTAATTCTGAGATAGATTCTAACGTATCCCAGGCTGACTTTGAACTTGTTATGTAGCTGAAGATGACCTTTCACTTCTTTTTTTAAAATTTGTTAATTTATTTTAATTTTATGTGTATGAGTGTTTTGCCTGCATGTATGTAAGTATACCCATATATACTACAAGAGCAGCCAGTGCTGTAAAATCTTTATTAACAGGAAACAGGGACTGGGGACCCAGCTCAGTGGTAAAATGCTTGCATAGCATGCATAAGGTCCTGGGTGTAATCCACAGGAACAAAAACAAACAAAAAAACCAGAAGACATGATCTTAAATAGAAAAGCATAAGGATAACACACACACACACACACACACACACACACACACACACACACAGTAGTAGAAATAATAAACAACTTAAAGTTGTAACATTCAAGATCAACACCAAAAAACCAG
>NW_008343837.1:44733-45758 GCF_000622305.1 Nannospalax galili | reverse complement strand
CTGACACAAGTCCAGGACAAGCTTGGCAAATATATCTGGCCACATATTGTTTGAGCCCGTTTATATTGTGTGCAAATTAGAGAGCCAATAGAGACAGAGAGTACTCTGGTCACTGCCTAGGACTGAGGGGCAGTGTTGTCAGTGGCTGGAGTGATGCTTCTGGGGGCAGTTTTTTTGGGGGTGGTACTGAAAACATCCTAAGGTTATAGTAACGGACACGCAATTCCGTTAATGATCAAACCGACTGACTTTATATTTTAAATGGGAAAATGTTATGGAACTATCAAGTAATAAATAAGGCTATTTAAAAACAAAACAAAACAAAAATTTTAAATACAAAAGAACTGGAACTAATCCAGACCCCGTGCTCGTAAATTCCGGGTGGCCCCAGCAACCACGCTACGGGCTGGCGGTAGAGTGGAGGGAATGGGCAGTCGGGGGAATCCTCCTAACTTCCCAGGTTGGATCCACCGTGGCGCCCTGCCCACCTGATCCCTTCCCAAAGCACTCCAGAACGCAAGGAACACGGGCGGAGACGCCTCGAGTCCGGGTGACACTCACCGCCCCACGCCGGCACGAGCCCGAACCGGAAGCGGCGACACCATCTTTGTTAAGGGAAAAAGGAAGTATAAAAGGAATAAAAAGCAGTTGCGGCCATCTTAACTGAGGGCATTTGCCCTGCCTATGGGGCACTATGCACGTGGGTAGTCTGGGTAATTTCTAGAGGACAGTTGTGACTTGCGCTTGTGGACACCAAAAGAACTGAAAAGTATTAAAAATATAGGAGAGCTGGGCGTGGTGGCACCTTTAGTACACTTGTCTAGGTCGGTGAGAGTTTAAATTCAACCTCCAATCCCCCCCAAAAAAGGACAAAATTAGAGCAAATACAAAAACACAGTTGCAGTCTAAAGCCCAGCAGGTTTACTTTAAAGGAAGACTGACAGAATGTGTGAATTGCAGAAGAGCCACAAGCCTCATTAGGGAAAGCCATAAATCCCTTAAAGTGTCTAACTGGCCCTAAATTG
>NW_008343837.1:41901-43666 GCF_000622305.1 Nannospalax galili | reverse complement strand
GCATATAATCCCATCACTCAAGAGGCAGAGGCAGGTAGAGCTCTGTGAGTTCCAGGCCTGCTGGGGCTACAGGGAGACCCTGTCTCAAAAAGACCAAAATGAAAAATAAAAAAAAAATAGTGCTTTGAGGCTTGGCCTTTCTTATGCCAGATACTGTGAAAACGTGTGCAGATGTAATGACCCTTCTCATCACTGCCCCCAGCCCGCTACCTACACACTGATTATTTTCTTTCCCTTGAATATTCTGTGCTTGCTCTTTCTTATCTCTGAGGTCTTTCTCCCAGCTTCATTGCTTAGGAACACTCTTGTGTCCCTTATGGTCTTTGCAGTATTCTCAGCTTTCAGCTTTAGAGAATTCTCCCTCCAGGAACCTCCCCTGATTTGTCAAATAGGAGGTGGTTGTCCCTGACAGGAGAGCTAGCGTTCCTCTGTTTACTATGATAGTTTTGCATTCCTTTGCCTTTCCTGCTTTTCACACAAAACAGTAGGTGTCTCAAGGGCCAGGCCCATATTCTGCCTACTTCTATTCCAGATCCCAGTTCAATGACTGATGTTACTACTCAGAAAGCACTATTATAGTTATGAATGGTTAACGCTCTCCCTGGGTATCCCTCATTCCACATCCAGACCTCCAAAAGTCTTGAAAATATGACCTTATAATCTATTGTCAATGAAACAAAACTTAGATATTTTTGCTATTATCACCTTTGTTTTGAAAAAAAAATTGTGTCTAAGTTATCTCTCGTGTATTCTGGGATAGTTTTTCCATGATGAGGTTCATCTTTCCTGGAGCAAATTTCTGAAGTCTAGAGTAACTCTGTTTGCCACGTAGCCTTCTTCAGACTGTCCTTTCACTACATTCTGTGCAAACATAAGAAATGAAAGCAAACAGAACTAATTGAAGTAGTCATCAAAACGGAATCTTAGAGCCAGGTGTGGTGGTGCACACCTTTACTCCCAGCATTTGAGAGGCAAGGCAGGTGGATCTCTGTGAATTGGAGGCCAGCCTGGTCTACATAGGGCGTTCCAGACCAGCAGGGGCTACAGGAAGACTATCTTTAAAAACAAAAAACAACAAGCAAACAAAAAAACCAACAAAAAACAGAATCTTGAGTTGGGTGTAGGGCATTTGCATGTAGTCCAGGCTTTTAAAAAGCTGAGGAAGGAGAGTCACCTGAGTCCAATCTGGAGACCATAGTGAGATTCCATCTCAAGAAAGAAAAGGGAAAATAAGAACAGCAGATCTTAAGACTAGAAATGGCTCAGCGGTTAAGAGCGCTGTCTCTTGAAGAAGACCCAAGTTTGGTTCCCAGTACTCACATGGTGGCTAACAACCATCTATAACTCCAATTTCAGGGGCTATAACGCCCCTTTCTGAACTCCACAGGCATTGCATAACATGGGTACACTTATATACACACAGGAAATATACTCATATGCATAAAATAAAAATAATAAAATATATAAAAAAGAAGAACAAATCTTTATAGAATTAGCAAAATAGAGTTTGGTAGTTGGGTGTAGTGGCATGCCTCTTTAATCCCAACACTTGGAAGACTGAGGCAGGAGGAATGTGAATTCCAGGACAGTCTGGGCTACATAGTTAGACCCTGTTTCAAAATGAATTTAAAAAAAAAGTTTGTTGCATTTCAAAAGTAAAGTATCAATCCCTTTGAATTCCCTTTTCTTTTATCATTGATTATATAAAGACTGTATAAATTATGTCATAATTTTATATTTGTATTTTTTTAAGTTTTTAAAGTTT
>NW_008343837.1:35413-40966 GCF_000622305.1 Nannospalax galili | reverse complement strand
ATTTTGAGACAGGCTTTCCCTCTAGCCCCAACTCACCTGGAACTACTTAGGTAGACCAGGCTAGCCTCAATTACACAGAGATCCACTTGCCTCTGCCTTCAAAGTGCTGGGATAAAAGGCTTGGGCCACCATGCCCAGCTCATAAGATACTAAATTCTTGATGTAAAGAGCTGATCAGGGTAACCTTTTACCTTTACAAAATCAGTTACAAAATTGTCCTGACTAATTAATCAGACATTTTCAATTTGTGATTTTTATGACTTCATCTGTCATGGTTAGAATTAAAACTATTTCCCATATTTAAGCAGGTCTTTAAACCCTTGGTCCCCAGTTGGTGGTGCTATTTGGGGAACTCTTGTGGAGGGACAGCCTTGCTGGAGGAAGCATGTTACTGGGGGCAGGCTTAGAGAGTTCTTAAGCCTTGCCAGATTTCCAGTCCTGCTCTGCTTCCTGTGCCTGCTTGAAGATCTGAGAGTTTAGCTTCTATTCCTACTCCAGCCACCTCTGCCACCACACCTCCTACCATGATGGACTCTTGCCCCTTTGTAACCGCAAACTAAATAAATTCTTCCTCTTATAAGTTCCCTTGGTCATGGTGTTTCTATCACAGCAACAGAAAAGTAACTAACATAGCAAGCCTATGAGGAACTGTTTAGATTAGGCTAATCCTCCTGGTATGCCTATGAGGGGTCATCTAGATTAGGTTAGTTGAGGTGGGAAAACACTCCCTAACTATGGGTGGCACAGTGCCATGAGCTGGAGTCCTTGATTGATTAAAAAGGAGAATCAAGCCGAACACCGACAGTCATCATTCTCTGCTTCCTGACTGCAGATGCAGTGTGACCGGCCACCTCCTGCTCCTGCTACAGTGCTTTCCCCACCCTGATAGACTGTATCCCCAGGAGCTGTCAGTCAGAATAAACCCTTCTTCCTTTAATTTGCTTCTTGTCAAGTATTTTTGTCACAGCAGAGACATAACTAACACAATGATGCTAGAGGCAGACACATCTGATCCATGGCTCAGAGCCACCCTCTACATTCAGCAAGCAGAAGCACCTTGAACATGGTATTGAGAGACTCGGCTTGAACCCTGGCTCTTACTGACCTATTTATGACTGTGGCCATTAAACCCCTCTCAGCCTTGATTTTCTCATCTGTAAGAAAGAAAAAAAAAGCAGTAACTCCTGGGACTGCACATTGCACATACACAGCCCTTGCTGGTACTGAATCCAGAGCTATAAGGTTAGTATTTTTGGAGCATCTTGAAATTGCATGAGTTTCCTCTTGACCAGGAATACTTTAATTATATCTGGCATTTGTTCAAATCATTGCTTTGGGAGGAAAGCAAATTTAAAATTGCTAGCCCTTTAAGCTGCCATTTGATCAAGCTGGATAAAAAAAAATACTCCAGGGCTGGAGAGATGGCTCTGGGGTTAAGAGCATATACTGTACTATTGGGCAGTTCTCCTGTGCAGGAAGCAGCCGTGGCGCCAGGTTGGATGGCATGATCCTGAAGCCCCACTTCCACAGGCTTGGCAGCAGCCAATGAACATTTGGTTCAACCAGCCAGCACGAAAGATCTGCAAACGCAAAGTCTGGCAGGTAAAAGCTCACTTCATTACCCTTTGTCCAGCATCAGGTCCACCCAGCCCATAGTGAGGGGAGATGTCATACCAAGGTCGAGCTGGCAGGGGTCAGATCCCTACAGGCCAAAGGCAGTGGCTGAAGGAATACTGCTCCAAGCACATCCTCTTCCCCATGAAGCTTTCTGCCCAGAGAAGGGAGACAGCCATGCTGAAGAATTCAAATTGACCACCCAGATAACAGGACCAAAGATGCCCAACCCGAATGTCTATAAAAAGGAGAAAGCCAGAGTCATCGGAGGAAGGGAAGAACTTCAAGGCTTTTGCCAGTCTTTGTGTGGCCAGTGCCAACACTGGGTTCCTCAGCATGCAAACAAAAAGGGCCAAGGAAACTGCAGAACAAGATACTGAAAAGAAAAAGCAATGCTCTCTTGGGGCATTGTAATAAGTTTTTAGTAAAGTGGCCTCTGGCTTTCCATGGGAAAAAAAAAAAAAAGCACATACTACCCTTCCAGAGGACCTGAGTTCAGATCCCTGAATGACCACTTGGCCTGTAGCTCTAGCTCCAGGGGATCAGAAGCCCTCTTCTGGCCTCCGTGGGCACCTGCACTCAAGTGCACATAACCACACAGACACATACACACATACACATAATTTTAAAAATTAATCCCCCCAAAATACCAAGAATAGCAAGAAAATCATCTGGGTGAGGTGGTAAAGGCCTTTAATCTCAGCACTCAAGCGGCAGAGGCAAGCAGGATCTCTGTGAGACTGAGGCAAGCCTGGTCAACATAGTGAGCTGGGGCTACAGGGAGACCCTGTATCAAAACAAACAAAATAGTCCAAGGATTGGGCATATAGTTCAGTGGTAGGGCACTTGCTTGGCATGTAACAGGTCCTGCATAAGATTCCCAGCACCAAAAACCAGCCAACCAGCCAGAAGCCTACAGATGTAGCTGGAGGCTCAGGAAGTTCGTGAAACACACAAGAAGCCTGTAAGACTCTTAAGGCCCCCTCCCCAGGGTTATATAAGTAGCAATTGCTTGGAGACAGGAGACTCTTCTGGGGTATAGCTTCCCACAGGTTGTGTAGGGGACTTCAGTGATACACGTTCATCAGTGTGAGGGTAGGCTTCTCCGTGGTGTAGTCACACTGCTCCTGTGTAATTCCTCCACACTATTGCTCCTGTGAGTAACCAAGGTAAGCTCATTGGTTCACCAAGCTGGACTTGGATGTAGTAGTTTCCTTGGCCCAGCAGTGCGCTATCTAGCTGGGATGAACAGAAATAGTCTCCTCAGGAAAACTCACACAGATATTGACAAGAATGTGGAAAAAATTGAATCCTGGCACAGCACATTATTGGTGGGATTATAAATTGATCTAACCAGTACAGAAAACTGTATAGAGGTTCCACAAAAAATTCTGAACTACTGTATGATCCAGTAATTCTGCTACAGAATATTTATGCAAAGGAAATGAAATCAATACCTCTATCTGAAAAAGACATCTGCATTCGATGGTCATGACAGCATTATTTGCAGTAACCAAAAATAGGAGCAACTTAAGTGTCTATTTGATAAATGGATAAAGAAAAATGGTACATATACACAATGGAATAGTACTCAGCCATAAAAAACAATGAAGTCTTATCATTTGCAAATATATAAGTATAGCTGTAAGACATTACCTCAAGTAGGTCAAGCACACAAAGGCAAATAAACTTGATCTCACTCATGTGCAAATCCAGATAGTTGCTCACAGAGAAGACAATGGGCTGGTGGCTACCAGGGGCTGGGTGAATGGTAGGGGCGACAGGAATCAACATTTAGATGGGGGGGGGTGCGCCGGATACCAACAGTTAGATGGGAAAAATACCATAAGAGATCTACCGCACAACATGTTGATTGTAGTTAATAATAGATTGTGTCCTTGGAAGATGCTGAGGGCAGATAAAAATATGCTCACCACAAATGATAACTGTGTGGAATGCATATGTTACTTGGCCAGATTTAGTCATTCCACAGTGTATATGTGCTTAAGAACGATGTGGTGTGCATGGTAAATACATATAATTTTATGTGTCAATTGAAACTGTGTACTTAGTATAGAAAATTCTCAGTCAAAGACATAATTCTTTTTTTGTTGTGTTTTGATTTTTGACCTGGGGTCTCACTCTAATGCAAGCTGGCCTGGAACTCACTGTGTGGCCCAGGCTGGCCTCAAACTCACAGCCTCAACTTTCCAAGTGCTGTGATTATAGGTACGCTCAACCACTTCTGGATCCTTTTTCTCTTTGATATCAATTAACTTATAAACATATATTTTCATTATTTCCTGCAGTGCTGGGGATCAAACGCAGGCCTTTGCACATTCTAGGCAGACACTTTACCACTGAGCTACATCCCCAGCCTTACACACAGACACACACACACACACAGACACACACACAGCCTTGACTGAGCAGTAGAGATGCACACAACTACAATGGACTCCAGTGTATATGTATATCCAGGTGCTGGCTTCCACAACAGAAATATTTCCTATACTGCAAGAACTATTTTGGAGATTATCTATCTATCTATCTATCTATCTATCTATCTATCTATCAATCATCATCTATCTATCTATCATCTATCTATCTATTTATCTATCTATACATATATACATATATACACACACGTGCACACATACATAATTTAAAATCTGGGTTCTGCATGTAAGAGAAAACATGCGGCATTTGTCTTTCTGAGTCTGGTTATTTTACTTGACATGATTTCCAGTTCCATACATGTTCGTGCTGATTTCATTTTTCGTTATGGCTACATAAAATCCCATTGTGAATATGTACAGCATTTTCTTTATCCATTCATTTGAAGGATCTTGCCATGTAGCTTAGGCTGCCCTGGAGGTTACTGTATAGTCTAGGCTGTTCTGGAACTTTGGATCTGAGTGATGTTCTCAAAGATAGCATCTCACTGCATAGGCTGAGTACACAGGGAACTTGATAGACCTTGCCAAGAACTATTGGCATCAGCTGCTTTTATCAGTAACCTTTGTATCTCCAAAGTGATTTTGTTGTCATTAAGTTTAACACTGACCTTCTGGGACAAGGAGAGATGGTAAAACCACCTTCTTAACAGTCCATGTTAGTGGAAGCACAGACTTAACTAGGTCAAAATGACTGGCAACAAATGACTGGTCGTCGCCTCTCCCATTCCCTCTCCTCTCCTCTTCCTGTCCCCTCTCCTCCCCTCCCCTCCTTCCATCTTCTCTTCCCCTCCTCTCTTATGCCCTTTCCTCCTCTCCTTTCCCCTCCCCTGTCCTCCCCTCCTCTACCCTGCTGATGAAGGGAGGCATCTCTGTGAGTGTGCAATGCCCTCACTCTGCACTTCTGGTCTTTTATTAAAGGTAGCATTTCCTACAATCCTGAGAAGGGTTGACCAATGTATCACAAAGTTTAATACATGTTTCAAAAGTTCTCAAATAGGAGGTTGGAGAGATGGCTCATCAGTTTGGCTGCTAAAAACCATCCTTAACTCCAGTTCTAGGGGACCCAACGCCCTCTTTTGGCTTCCATGTGCATTGCACATACAGGTGTACCTACATTCAGGCAAAACACTTATATACATAAAATAAATAAATAAATAAATAAATAAATAATAAATAAATAAATAAATAAATAAATTTTTGGTCATTTTGAAGCAGGGTCTCCCTGTAGCCCCAGCTGTCCTGAAACTCACTATGTAGATCAGGTTGGCCTTGAACTCACAGAGATCTGCCTGCCTCTGCCTCCCAAGCGCTGGGACTACAGGCGTGTGCCACCACACCTGGCAATAAATAAAAGTTTTAAGTTCTCAAATAAGCTGGACATGGCGGTGCATGCCTTTAGTCCAGCTAGCCAGGACTATATAGTGAAACTCCCAAAAAAAAAAAAAATCCTTTGGGGGCCTGGGGGGAGGCTCAGGGGGCA
>NW_008343837.1:26459-35150 GCF_000622305.1 Nannospalax galili | reverse complement strand
TCAGAGGTTAAGAGCACTGGCTGCTCTTCTAGAGGACCCAGGTTTGATTCCAAGCACCTACATTATGGCTTACAACCATCCATGACTTCTATTTCAGGAGCTCCAACACCCTTTACTGGCCTTGTGGGCATTACACACATGGGTGCACTTACAAATCATACACATAAAATATAAATAAATAGGTAACAACAACAAAAATTCAAGGTCATCCTCAACTACATAGTGAGTGAGATGCTAGTCTGGGCTGTATAAGACTCTGTTTCAAAAAAATAAGAGGCCAGTGTGGTTGGTGGCATGTTCAAGGCCAGCTTGGCATACATACTGAGTTCTAGGCAGTCAGGGATACATAGTGATTCACTGTAATGGTTAAAGGCTGTGCATGTTGCTCCTTGAAGACTCAAATTGAGGTTCAAAATGAAAACTAACACCAACCATGAAAGGGCCAGGTCACACAGCAGTACCAGCCAGAGCATCATCAATGAAGATGTGATTATTAACAGTCATTCTCAGGAAGATGATAATTCATTTTCAGAGTACATGTGCATGGGAAAATAAAGAGACCGTCAACAAATAGAAGAGGAATTGTGGAAAGAGTTTATTGAACGCTGTGTCCAAGAAATGCTGGAAGAGGAAGAAAAACACGTGTGGTTTCCTCCAGCTCGAGATCACTCCCAACTACAGACCAAATTCAGGACCAGATTAATGACCCTGTTATCAGTCACGGCTCTTCTCTGGATGATCTTGTGTTAGAAAGATAGCTTTCATCTTTTTTGAACCTATTCTTTCTCATAAGTGGAAAATTCAGCTACCATCTATTTAAGAAGAGCTCCATGTTTCTTCCCCTTGCAGAATTTTCCTATTTTAAAGAGTGGAAGCAGGGGCCTCCCAGGCTCACCTGTGCTAAAGGATGACTGGTAACAACTCTCACCACTACAGACTTCTTGGTACTGTTTTTAATATTGATGTTGCCTTTTAATCACAATGAAGCCCTTGAAATATTCAAATGTCTTGAAGAAGCAATCTCCAAACATACATAGTATTACCATATAACTTCCCTATATGAAAGGATCTGGGTGAAAAGTGTGCTATTCAATTTTGACTAAAACATTTGGTGAAATTTGAGGAATTTGGAACTATTTTTATTTGATAAAAATCTCAGAGATTTCTTGAGGGTTATTGTTGAGATACTTCATGTCACCTGGAAGGACTTTTATGAGCTCTGGGCAGAGAAAAGGACCACAGATTCATATTCTTAGTTGTTCTCAGCAGTCTCCTCACTGAAATGCACTTGAATAAGGTTTTCATCAGCACTAAAATGGAAAAAAAGAAGAAGTGGGGCGGGGGAGAAGGCAGAGAAGAAAGGGAAGAAGAAAAACAGACCTCTGCAAAACCAATGTGACAAGATGAACGTCCCCCACGCTTCCTGACCCTCATCCCCAGCCTTCCTCAGAATCTACGTTTCTATTTCTGTGTGTCTGATTTTGCTCACCTGTTCTACTTGATAACTTTAATCAGCTGGACATAATAGTTTTAATAGAAATTAAGATGCTTTTGACTAGCCATCCCTTTAGTTCCTCCTGGATCTGTAGGGAAAAAGTTTCCACAGTAGTGGCTGAAATAGAAGAGACTCCTTACCTGAGAATAACTCGGTCCTTGAGAACTGCCAGGAAAGAGTCACTAATGGGCACAACGGCTTCTTTGTAAATCCATCCTCACCAATTGTCCTCACTCAGCAGGGCCTGCTCATGTGCCTGATAGCACACGTACAGTAAAACCACTGCATACAGTAGCATACAGTAGTCTCCAATCTGAGCTAAGGCGTTTCAGGCATCTTTTGTTGGCAAGCATGGAGAGATGGCAATGCACAGTACAAAGTGCATCCCCCATGTGCTAATAGCTCTTAGTCCCCACCTGCTGCTGTAGATCAAAGACGGGCTAATGGTGCAGCAGTGATCTGTTGATTGTTTGGGGTTCAAGGGCTACATTTGTTTATTTATCTTTGTGTTTAGACAACATTTTGGGTAGCCAAAGCTGGCCGTGAATTAATTCACTTTATAGCTGAGGCCACACCGAGCTGCTCCACGGCTGCCTAGAGCCCTGCCAGCAGTGGCTGCTTCTACCTTCTTCGTGGCACAGCTGTGCCCTTAGTCTGATGCCCTGTGATTCTACAGTGACCTCCCAAATTCTGAGGTGACAGGTATGAGCCACCATGCCAAGTTTAAGAATTACTAGAATATATTTCTAGTAAACTACTTGATGGTACTGATCATGATCAAATGGCTTTTAAGAATCATTGTTATGGAGTTCTCCTTTTTTCTAAGCATTTATCTTAGCTTCTGATGACAAGTATTTTCCCTTCCTTAATCAGGTGGCTCTCAAACATTAGTGTACATGCCCCTGGAGGGCTTGTTAAAACATAGTTCTTTAGCCAACAGTGATATCATATAATGCCTGTCACCCCCAGCCTTTGGGAGGTAAAGACAGGAGGATCAGGAGTTCAAAGCCAACCTGGGCTACATCTCAACCTCCATCCCCCAAAACACCAAACGTAAAAAAATCAGCACCTTCTATCTCTGGCTTCCATTTCCAAACTCCCTGATTCGGCAGGCTTAAGGTAGGACTAGAGAATGTATTTGTAACAAGTTCCCAAGAAACCCTGTTGTCACCTCTCCTGGCCACACCTCGAGAATTGCTGCCTTAGTACAGACTCACATAATCTCAACACTGTTGACAGTGAGCCAGGTAAATGCGTAGCACGGAGCAGGTCTGCGCACTACAGGACAGACACAGCATCTCTGTCCTCACTACATCCCAGTAACAAGCCCTCAAGACAGAAACCTTTCAGACACTCTCAACTGTCTTCTGGAGAGCCAAATTATCCCCAGGTGAAAACAATTGTTGTGAAGTGATGAATACCTATCAATGTTCTTTAATTTCCAAGTTTCCTCAGAGAAAGACCCTATTTTTATATTCACAGATACTTGCTCAGTGAACAAATGTGTCCAATTCTAACAGTACTGAAGTCCCTTTGATGACTTCCCCCCCAATTCTTTTCACATACTTTGTCTGATCATGATAAAGCATGAAAAGAAATCTTCCTGCCTCCAACCTACTACAATCAGGAAGGACGGGCTTCTGACCTTCTTTGACTAGGACACAGAGGCTTGTCTATATTATCTGGCATAAGTGTTTGTTTAAAAAGGGCTGGTTCAAGCCGGGCGTGGTGGTGCACACCTTTAATCCCAACAGGAGGCAGAATCTGTTGGATCTCTGAGATCAAGGCCAGCCTGGCCTACATGGCAAGTTCCAGTCAGCTGGGGCTACAGGGAGACCCTGCCTCAAACAAACAAAAACACAAAAAAAAAAAAAAAACACAAAAAAATGACTGGTTCATTTGTGGAGAATTGTCCCACATGGGGGAAAAAACATTTTTCACTTTTCTAGGAAACAGTGTGGGGTGATGTTGGAGTCCCACCAGGTCACACCCACCCTCCCACTGAGAGAAGAGGAGCAAATGGGTTCAGTATCTGCCTTACAGGTGCTTGTGGGACAATGGCAGGATCTCCATTGGACAGTCTGTGGAGACTGAGTGGCAGTGAGGATCTCAGTGAGCAAGTTTGGGATTACTGAGTGGCTCCACGCCCTCCCGGGTGCAGAGCCAGGTAGACAGGGCCTCTGCCTCAGCCTTCCCTGTGCCTCTGTAGTAGTCTAGTTGTGCCCTTAGTGGGGATGTGAAGGAGAGTGCCCCTCAGACCCCCTCCCTGTCCTCTGAGAAAGAGCTGCCCTCTACCTGACTCTGGAAATCCCTTAGATTGTTCAAATCCTTTCCTGGTACATCTGTTTATGGTTTCTATGGCAATGGTCTGGGGCAGGAGATAAAGAATGTTATGCCCCAGGTAAGCTAGCCAATGGCTGTATAGGTTAAGGCTCTGGAAATCCCCTAAATTGTTCAAACCCTTTCCTGGTACATCTGTTTATGGTTTCTATAGAAATCCTCTGCTCTGCAGTTTTTGTGCTTAAAAACCCTGCGTTTCCACAGCACTGGGTCGCAGTGCAGCTCCCAAGCCTGCCTGCATCCCCGGCCAGTTGGTTTCAATAAAGCAGTGAAGTTCTCCTGAGTCTCAGTGTCCAAGTGGTCAATTCAGGGAACTTTTTGGACCCTGAACAGATGTTGTATAAATAACACAACACCCCAGAATGAGAGTTTTAGAAATGGGGAGACTTTAGAGAGAAAATATTTCTGGCTTGGGTGCTGATGGTTCCCACTGACAGCATCAGGCTGAGAGCTACCTATTCCACTCTGTTCTGGGAACAGCAGCCAGAAGTTGGCAGAATTGCCCCACAACCTGTCCCTGCTCATGCACACTTGATTGCCCTGACTCTTACCTATTGCCACACATCTCTAAGTCTAGAGCAGCTCGGTGAGGTTTTCTGTCTCATCTGAGATAATTAGGGAATAAATTGTTCCTTTTTACATTGTCCGGGACCACAAGCACCTTGTGTTATGTGCCTAGCAGTTCTTCAGGTCAAGTTTTATGAGTGCTGGAGGGTTTATGGAGGTGAAGCCTTGCTCATTGACCTGTGGGGAGATTGCCAGTCATTATACTTGCAGGGCTGTGAGAAGGAAATTCTTATAAGGGGTGGAGTGGGACTTTCCAGCTCACTGAGAATGTAAGAGTAATTTTATGATGCTTTTCTGGATTAATTGACTCTTTGATAGTATGGGATAAGATCTGACAGAGATGGCTTGTGAGGAGAAAATAAGATCTCTATCAGTATACTTCACAGGCCAGAGCAAGCCTCCTCTTCTTGTTCCTTGGATTTAACATATTCTTGGATTCCAAGGAGGAACCATAGTTGTCGAAGTGCAGCTGCTTACTATTCTCGCTTTCTCTGTGTTGGTTATGTTAACAAGGAATTGCTTTTTGCTCTCAGAATATACAGAAAAAAAGGATACTCATTAATTTTATTCAAAGTGTACAAACAGATTAAAAGGCTAGAAAGATTTTTATTTTCACACTATTTGACAAAAATTTTAATGTGTTTTATTTGCAATAATGTTCCACACCTTATATTTTCCAGAGATGGGTATGATACCAGCCTTCCTCCTTATCTTTAATTTTTTTTTAAATTTATTTTTATATTATGTGTATGAGTGTTTTGCCTGAATTTATGTGTACCACCTGTGTATAATATGCACAGAGGCCAGAAGAAGGCATCAGATCCCTTGGAACCGAAACTGAAGTTACAGATGGTTGTTAGCTGCCAAGTGGGTGCTGGGAATTGAACCTGAATCCTCTGCAAGAACAGCTAGTGCTCTTAACTGCTGAGCCATCTCTCCAGCCCCTCTTCCTCATCTTACGAGTAACTGACATGTCTCTCATCAAAAGGTGCCAAAGAGATTCTGTTCCCTTGAAATTGGATGGGTGGAAGGGATATGCTGTGACTTCCAAGACCAGATCATAAAAGGGAAAATCTCTCCTGGAGTTCTCTTGGGAAACTCATTTTTCCACTCCAGCCTCCAACATGTTGAGAGAAAGCCTAAACAGAGATATAGAGCTGCGGTGTACCACTGTTCTGGCCAAAAGTCCAGCTGAATTCTTAGCCACAGCCTGGAAGCTGAGTGAGTGAGCAGCAATGCCCAAGTGATACCTGTCACCTGCTGCTGTTTGAGTTTTCCAGGTGAGACCCAGGCACTGAGCAGCAGAGCAGAAGTAAGCTGTCTCTTCTGCTCTCTTTTCATTTCTTGACCCATGGGACACACCATCATAACTAAACAGTGGTTGCTTTAGGATACTTAACTCAGTCTCTCTCTCTCTCTCTCTCTCTCTTTCTCTCTCTCTATTGCATATATATATGTATATATATTATATATATATAATATATATATATGTATATATAAAATGTCTTTTTGAGACAGCGTCTCTATGTAGCCACAGCTGGCCTAGAATTTGCTATGAAGACCAGGCTGGCCTTGATCTCACAGAGATTCACCTGCCTCTGCCTCCTGAGTATGGAAAACAACCTATTTTATGTGTATGAGTGTTTTCCCTGCATGCATGTAAGTGTAACACATGCTGGCCTGGTGCCCATGGAGACCAGAAAACAGTGTTGGATCCCCTGAAACTGGAGTTAAGAATCTGTGTTAGCTGCCATGAAGGTGCTGGGAACTGGATCCAGGTCCTCTGCAAGAGCAGCCAGTGCTTTTAACTGCTGAGCCATTTCTCCAGCCCCAGAGTCATTTTTAACGTAGCAATAGTAGCTAAAATATTCTGGCACATGTAGGTACTAAATATGTAAGCAGTAAGTGATAGCATGCTCTTTTTTTTTAGACAGTTTAACTATGTGGCCTATGAGATAGCTTCAAACTTGCAGTCCTGTCTCTAGTTCCTGGGTGCCGGGATTATGTGTGCCACCGTATCTAGCTTGACAGGCATTTTTACCAGAAAGCATAACTGAAAGAAAAGTTCCCAAAAGGAACTCCTGCACCTTGGACTGAACTTCCTGCAAGGCTGACCAACTGATTATCACGCCAGAGACTGGAGAGTTTGGAATGTTGCAGGTCCAGAGTCTAATTACCATTTATCTCTGGCCATCTTTAGCCCCTAAACAGCCATTCCTTACCCATCTCTGTTTCTGATCTAACATCCTGTGACTAACAGATAAAACCCTTTTAGAATGTATTAACTTAGCAGACCACCAGGTCTCACCAATCCAAAAGCTAAGAATGTCATCAGATAACATCTGAGACCTATAGTAAGAACCCTCCTGCTTTGCTGTGACCCACCTACTGAATGTATCCACCAATGTATTTGAAAAGTGTCTTGAATTATGACTTTTCTTTGTTCTGTCACTATAAAAATGTAAGGCAACTGTTACCATGCTGGAACATGGAATTTGGGGTAACCTGAATCTGTGTTCCTGGGCCATAGTCACTCATATTTGGCTCCAGAATAAACTATATCTTATCCCCTTTGAGGTGAGAGTTATATTTTTGCCCAAATCTTACCAGTTTTTCTATTTCTTTTATTAATTAAATCAGTTCTTTGACAACTTCATACATGCATATAATGCATCTTAAGTATTCTCCTCCCTCTCCTCTTTTACCTTCCACCCCTGTGAATCCTCCTCCTCCCTAGAAATCCCTTTCCTAAGTTCATGTCTTTTTGGTTTTGACCCACTGAGTTCAACTAAGGTAATCTGTGCGACCCTGGATTTAAAACGGTCCATTGGAGCTTGATGGACTCACCAGTGGACACCTAATTGCAAATTATGACTCCCCTCTCCCAGAATTTAACAGTGGCCAATAGCTCAGCAATAAGGGTTGGGTGCTATTGTTATGGAAAAATCAGAGACCAACAGCCAATGACACTAGCTCTCCTGACACCACGAATAAAGGAGTCAGACCTCTGAATAAAGGAGTCAGACCTCGTGTTCATGTTTTGGGGGGCTTTTATACTCATGTGTGGGGAAATGCAAACAAAAGGCAAAACAGCACATAGGTGACAATTAAGTAAAAAGTACACGTGATAATTAAGCAAGGCAGTATATGGCCACAAAGGTCACAGGAATGTGAAAGCTTTGGAAAACAAAGACTTCTGTCCTGGGCAACCACAGGGAGCAGGATGGGAGACTCCTGCTCACCACCCGCAGACCTGTCTCTTAAGAGTTTTCCTATTACAAAGCTCTTAATTACCATCACATTGCAAAAGCTTTCCACCTCCACAATACTGACTCCTTCCCCAATCCCTGGCTGGCTGTTAGCAGAGCCAGTCTTATGTAGCCTCAGTACTGGTGGCTTGAGCTCCCTGAGACTCACAACCCTCTCTTCCCTCCTCTTCAAAGTCTGTGCCACTAATCCTGCCCTGACATGAATCCTTCAGTTATGTGCCTACCCTTCAAAACTATTTGTCACCTCAGACTTCAGGGAATAATTGGCTCCTGATGAGCATTTTCTGAGATCAACAGCATGGAGGAAAACATTTATTCTTTAATTTGGCAATTTTCTGTGATTGCTCTGGGAAAGAAAGGCTGATAAGGAGAGAAAGTGGATGAGGTGAGCATTTAGGGTAGGACAGACGGTCTTCACCAACCTTGAAAACAAGTGTCATGTAATTTAATTATATGTCCCAACGCGAGCACCAGAGTTTGTTCATTCTTCGTAGTCATTCAATCTCAAATGGTGTTCTCTGAAATCCCTTTCTTCTTTATTTTTTTTTATTTATTTGTATTTTATGTGTATGCATGTTTTGCCTGTATGTATGTTTAGTGTACTTGTGTTGTGTAATGCCCTTGGAGGCTGTTGGATCCCCTGAGATACCCAGGAACTGGATTTCTAGCTGCCATATGGGCCCTCTGCAAGAGTAGTTAGCACTGTTAAATGCTGAGTTACCTTGCCAACCCCAGTGGTAGATTTTTTTTAATAGCATTAGTTGTACACCTTAGGCATGTTTATTGTATTAAGCCTCAGTCTCCTCTGAGAATTGGAGTAACTGCTATAGACCATTACTGTTGGAATAAGGTGACATAGAGAATAACATTTTTCTGTTCCCTTTGGGAGAATTCCAAGAACATCATCTGAATGGAAATGGTAATATGCTTTGTATGGATGCTTTCTTATCAATATTCTGCAGGCCATTACATGGACTATTTATTTGATGAAGGTAGAGGGATGAATATACTCCATTGCAA
>NW_008343837.1:22313-24994 GCF_000622305.1 Nannospalax galili | reverse complement strand
GTTAAACATCCAAGAAGGTTAGTTCCACCAGTCTGGTACTTTTAATTACCATATGCTATGTAGATAAGGCTTGGACAAAAACCAAATGTTCTCAGATAAACCTTGACTAGACATGTATTTTTTTTCCTTAAACTAGTTGACTAAACTATGACCTTAGAAATTTTTTTCTTTTTTTTAAATTTTATTTATTATTTTAATTTTATGCATATGTGTATATTGCCTGTATGTAGGTAAGTGCACCCATGTCATGCAATGCCCACGGAGGACAGAAGAGGCTGTCGAATCCCCTGGAACTGGAGTTACGGACAGTTTTTAGCTGCTGGGATTCAAGCCCAGGTCCTCTGCAAGAACAGTCAGTGTTCTTAATCATTGAGCCATCTCTCCAGCCCCGACCTTAGAAATTTTAAGATTATGTGTATATTATTTTTGTGTCATCCTTTATAAATCATAACAAACCTACACAGACCTTCATTGCTTGCTTGATTTTGGAAAATATCTCCAATCCTTTTAAAAACTTTTTCATTTTTCTTTTTTTTTTTTTTTTTTTTTTAATAATTATGAGACATAATAACATTACCAAATAAATTTTCCATCTGTTGTGAGAATTCTTTTCCTGGGGTTATTAAGCAATGTTTATCGATACCCTTCTAAGGTTCTAGTGTCAAACCAATGTTTGATTAAAGTTTTCCTGGGGAACCAATGAATCTACTGAGCTTACTTACAGAGATGACTGAGGGGTTACTGAGGTGTATGAGTGACCTGAGGGTATGCACACTGGAAAACCTTTACCCGGCATGGGTCATGCCTTCTCTTCCTAGCCTTCCCCAGATTGTATGCCTTAGCCCTCTCCAAATCCAGGAGACCATGTGTGATTAGGGCCAAATTACATACAGTTGGATGGGAAGAGTGGCCAAATACTCCAGTGAGGGTCCAATGACCCTGCTTGCCCTCCTTTATCTTTCTTTTTTATTTGAATTTTTATCATTATTGTATGGGTGTATGTGTGCATGTAGAGGTCAGAGGACAGTTTTTAGGAGTTGGTTCTCTCCTTCCTGTCCGCAGGTTTTGGAAGCAAACATTTTTACCACTGAGCCATCTTGCTAATCCCCCTGCCCTACTCCCACCCTTTTTTTTTAGATAAGGTTTCTTGTAACCAAGCTGGCCTTGTTCTTGGTCCTTCTTCTCCTAGGCATGTACTTCCATGCCCAGCTCTTTACTTCATATTAGTATCATTTGTTTTGCTTTGCCCTTTAGGTAGAATCTAACTCTGTAGTGTAGGCTAGCCTCCAGCTATCTCATGGTGATTTTGACTCTCTCAAACTATTGGGATTGCAGCATGAGCCACAGCTCCTGCCTGGAAATTCTTTTATAAGGGCGTGCGGATTTTGCGGAGCACCAGCTGCTGGGCGTGGCACTGGTCTCCCACACGTCGCTGGAGTGCAGTGGGTCCCACGGGCCACATCTGCTGTTCGGGTCCCTGGCTCTCCGCTGCTGGGGTGCCGGGGTTTCACGCACCGCGTTGCTGTGGGTCTCTGCTACCGGGGCTGGCGACTCTGGAGAGCCGCTGTCAGCCCCCCGGGCGGTTCCGTCCCAATTTCCACCGATCTCGTGGGAAGTACGGAGACGGCGAAAGCAGGGTCTCCGTGGGTCTTGGTTTACGAAGAGACAGCTCTCTCCGGGAAGACTGGATCGTAGGCAGTAAGACACAGAACTCAGCTCAGTACAGCTCCTTTATTCAGTGACTCAGCTTGGCTCCAGGTCTTAGTGATTCAGCTTCGATTAATTAGGGGGAAACCAGGATATTTATGCTGTGGGGGCAGTGGTAAAAGCCTTAGTGGATAGGTGCTTTCAGGAAGCCCCATTTACATGTGGTGGTGGGCTTCTGCCAGGCTGCCAGACATTGTCTGAAAATCACACAGGAAAACCTGGCAGTTCCTATGCCAGAGGCCATGTATCTGTGGCGGCTACTTCAAAGATGAGTCAGGAAGAGAGTAGGGGGGCGCCCTGCTGAGAAGAGGAGTCCCTCCATTCACGCCGAGCCAACATGCGGCTATCCGGACATGGAAAGACTACAACCCAAAACAGCAGGAGTCCCCAACACTTTTAGAGTATGATGTAGAGAATTGGCTTTTAAAATAAGGCCTCTTGGGACTGGAGAGATGACTCAGGGGTTAAGAGCACTGGCTGCTCTCGCAGAGGTGCCATGTTCGGTTCCCAACATCCACATGGTGACTAACCACCATCCATGACTCCAGGGCATCTGATGCCCTCTTCCGACCTCTGAGGGCATTGCACATATGTGATGCACTTATATATGTGCAGGCAAAACAGTCATACACATAAAGTAAATACAGTTTTTAAAATCTAAAATGAGATTTCTTGAATATTTTTATATATCCTGTACTTCTGTTTTTAATTTTTATTTATTATTTTTATTTTATGTGGACAAGTGTGTTGCCTGCACATACGTGAGTACACCCATGTTGTGCAGTGTCACAGAGGTCAGAAGAGGGCTTCGGATTCCCCTGGAACTGGAGTTAAGGACGATTCGTAGCCACCATGTGGGTGCTGGGAATCAAACCTGGGTCCTCTGCAAGAGCTCTCAGTGCTCTTAACCGCTCAGCCATCTCTCCAAGCCCCCATGTACTTATGTTTTCAATTTTTTTAAAAATTCTATTTAT
>NW_008343837.1:17679-21309 GCF_000622305.1 Nannospalax galili | reverse complement strand
GAGCTCTAGGGGAGCGCGAGAGAGAGAGAGACCCTCTCTCACAGAGAGAGAGAGAGAGAGAGAGAGAGAGAGAGAGAGAGAGAGAATGCAGTAGGCTGGAGATGGGATGAGAAGGACATAGTGCATCCTTACTTTTCCCATCTAGAGCTAGCATCCTGTTTTGAATTTGGGCTTGGCTATGTAAATTGCTTTGTCCAATGGAAGATTAACAAATAGGATGCAAAAGGCTTGAAAAATACTAATGCATTGGGGTTCATGTTCTATTGCTGGAAGTTCTTCTGCCACCTTGAGAATAAGTCCAGGCTAGCCCTTACTAGCTCTTCCCAGCCATCTCCTACATGGGTGCTGTGAGTTCGAGGCCAGCCTATTCTACATAATGAGTTCCAGGACAGCTGGGGCTATAGGGAGACCCTGTCTCAAAAAGACCGAAACAAAACAAAAAAATATTTTACGGGGCTGGAGAGGTGGCTCAGTGGTTAAGAACACAGGCTGCTCTTGCACAGGATCCAGGTTTGGTTCCCAGCACCCACACGGAGGCTAACAACAA
The DNA here is from genome assembly GCF_000622305.1 of Nannospalax galili. Lineage (NCBI taxonomy): Eukaryota > Metazoa > Chordata > Mammalia > Rodentia > Spalacidae > Nannospalax > Nannospalax galili. The sequence continues at coordinate 20,762 of NW_008343837.1, read as the reverse complement.
TCTGTAACTCCGGTCTCAGGGGAATCTGATACTCTTTTTTGACCTCCTTGAGCACTGCATGACACAGGTGCACTTACATATATGCAGGCAATACGCTCATTCACATAAAATAAAAATAATAAATAATTTTTTTACTTTTTATTATTTAATTATGTGTATATGTGTGTCTGTGCACATGAGTGCATGCTGGAGTTATAGATTGCTGTGAGCTGCTCAACATGAGTGCTCTTTTTTTAAAAAAATATTTATTTTTATTTTTATGTGTATGAACACATTGCCTGCATATATATAAACACACCCATGTTATGCAATGCCCATAGAGGTCGGAAGAGCACATTGGATTCCCCTGGAACTGGAGTTAAGGATGGTTCATAGCCACCATGTAGGTGCTGGGAATCGAACCCAGGTCCTCTGCAAGAGCAGTCAGTGACCTTAACCGCTGAGCCATCTTTCCAGCCCCCACATGAGTTCTCTTTACCACTGAGCCGTTTGTCCAGCCTGAGGCAAGTGTTTTTACACCCTGAACCATCTCCGTAGCCCTTTGTTTGACTTTTTGATGGCAGCCGTTCTGACAGGTATCAGATAGAATCTCAATGTAGTTTTGATTTGCGTTTCCCTGAAGACTAAGATGTTGAACATTTTACATGTCTCTGCTGGCCGTTTGTACTTCATCTTCTTGTTTGATTGAGACAGAGTCTCACTGTGGCTGGCCTGGAACTCACTATTTAGACTAGGTTGGTCTTGAACTCACAGAGATCTGCCTGCCTCTGTCTACCAAGTGCTGGGATAAAGGTGTGCACCACCATACCTGGGAAATTTTAAACATTTAAATTATGTACTTGTGTGTATGTGTGGGGGGGGGGATTGTGTACATGAGTGCAGTGCCCACAGAAGCCAGAAGAAGGTATCAGATCCCCTGGAACTGAAGTTACAGGTAGCTGGGAGTCACCAGACATAAGGTGCTAGAGTCCAATTCTGCAAGAACAGTACCTACTCTTAACACGAAATAAATACATGTGAAAAACAAAGCTCATTGGAATTTTGATGGATGGTGTGTTGACTTTATAGACAGCTTTTGGTATAACTGTATTATTATTGTTGTTGTTATTGTTGTTATAAGATGGCTATCTTTTTGGTATAACTATGATAAAATGGCTATCATTTTCACAGTATTAATTCTTCCAGTCCATGGGCAGGGAAGTCTTTCCATCCTCTAGAATCTTCAGTTTCTTTGTTCTTCAGGGTTTTGTTTGGTTGGTTTTGAGACAGAATCCTGCTGTGTAGCCATGACTGTCCTGAAACTTACTATGTTTACCAGCCTGGCCTTGAACTTACAAGAATCCTCTTCTCCCTGCCTCCCAAGTGCTGGGATTACAGGTGTGAGTCACTGTGCCCAGCCTCTTTCTTCCTGTTCTTTTAAATGTTTTTTTATTATTTTTGTTTTATATGCATGAGTTTATTACCTGCATGTATGTGCACTGATGTCATGTAATGTCCATGGAGGTCAGAAGAGAACGTTGGATTCCCCAGGAACTGGAGTTACAGACAGTTGTTAATCGCCCATATGGGTGCTGGGAATCAAACCCGGGTCCTCTGCAAGAGCAGTCAGTGCTCTTAACCGCTGAGCCAACTCTCCAGCCCCTAAATGCTTATTTTTATCTTTACTTATATGTATTTGTCTGTGTAAGTCGTCTATGCTGCATGTATGTAAGTGTCCATAGAGGCTAAAAGAGGGTATCAGATCCCCTAGAACTGGAACACGTGCAGTTGTGAGTCACCTGACCTGAGTGCTGAGAACTGAGCACCGGTCCTCTGGAAGAGCAGCAAGCACTCTGGATAGCTGAGTTCTCTGTTAATTGAGATTCTCTGCATAGCCCAGGTTGGCCTTGAACTCATGGTGTAACACAGGCTAACCTCAAACTCACAGATCTTTCTTTTTTTAGGCTCTAAGTGCTGGATAACAAGTGTGTACTTCCACACCTGTCTAACTGATTTTATTTGAAGAAAATTTTGAGCCTGACTCCTGTCTCAAACAAACACAAAAGCAAACAAACAGCAAAAGGATTTTTTTTTTTAACAAAAAAGAAGTATTCTTGTTGCTAAAGAGTTATTATTACTAAAAATCAAGGGGCAAAAACAGTGTTTGATTGTATTACTTTCTTTTTTAAAATGTTTTATTTTTATTTTATGTGTGCAAGTGTATTGCCTGCATGTATGTGAGTCCACCTACATCGTACAATGCCTTGGAGGTCAGAAGAGGGCTTCGGATTCTCCTGGAACTAGATTGGAGTTAAGGATGATTCGTAGCCACCATGTGGGTGCTGGGAATTGAACCCAGGTCCTCTGCAAGAGCAGTCAGTGCTCTTAACTGCTGAGCCATCTCTCCAGCCCTGTATTACTTTCTTTTTTAAGATTTATTTTATTTTTATTTCTATGTATGTGTGTCTATGCTTGCAGAAGTATGTGCACCTGAGTGTGGGTGCCCTTGGAGGCCAGAAGATGATGTCCGATCTGCTGGTACAAAGTTACAGGCAATTATAAACTTCTTGACATGGGCACTGGAACACAAATCTGGGTCCACTGGACGAACAGCAAGCTCTCATAACCACTGAGCCATCTCTCCAGCTCCAAATTACTTTCTTTTCTGGGAATGAGGAGAGTGTCTTTAACGAAGACTTGTTATATATAATTTTCTCAACTTTAATACCCAGTGTTAGAAAAATAGCAGACAAAAGACATGTAAAATGTTTAAGAAAAGCCCAGATCAGAGTAAGTTATTGCGCTGTCCACACATCAACGATAAACAAAAGAGGAAAATATCAACTAAGTAGGCAGTGCACCCAAACAAAATGAAAGCTGGTATCCACAGGGGGCTCAGCACTGCTTTTCTGTCTAGACTCCAATTCTTCATTGAGTTCATAGTCTATATAATGTAATTCATGTCCCATAGCCAACTACAGAGAATATATTCCATTCTGTTCAGAAATTTGTGTCATGAAAAGATCAGTTTTTAGTGACAGAGAAAAGCGATGCAGAGCCAAGGCACTGGGGAGAGTTGACACATCAGATATCAGCAGCATTTT
>NW_008343837.1:16519-17572 GCF_000622305.1 Nannospalax galili | reverse complement strand
TGACCTCAGATCCACTACATGGCCTCAGCTGGTCTTGTACTATGATCCTACTATGTCAGACTCCAAACTCTGGGACTACAGGTGTGCATCACTGCATCTGGCTATTTATGTTTTGCTTGTTTTTATAGTGCTGGTGCTCAAACCTGGGAGCTTATGTCTGCTAGATAATAATATGTCTGCTTTTTTACTGCTGACCTATAACCTCAGCCTAACTCGAATTCAGTTGCTAATTTAACTGCTCCACCAGTGGGGTGTACTGTTAAAAATGACATCCACGGCATATGATGGGAAAGCCAAAAGGCCTATCTGTTTTCAGGACAAGGAGCAATGTCCTGGACTGTACACAATGAGTCTCTGTGCCCCTGAAGTCCACACATTATGTTGTTAAAAACAATTGTACATTTTCTTTTATACAGAAAATATCATCTGACAGAGAGTACCAGCCTTGAAGGAAGCAATGTGCAGTCTGACCATGGAAGGAATGGAATTTTCCATGTTTCAACCTTCTTGACCCCGCCTTAGAGCAGGGCTTCTTAAAATTCTCAGCTGTCCTGTAACTCACTATGTAGACCAGGCTGGCCTTGAATTCACAGAGATCTGCCTGCCTCTGCCTCCCAAGTGCTGGGGTTAAAGGTGTGCACCACCACGCCCAGCAAGAAATTGATTTTAAAGCAATTCTTTGGAGACTGAGTATGGTGGTGCTGCCTGCCATCCCAGCACATGGAAGTCTAAGGCATGAGGATCAAAATTCTTTGGTATATAAATAATTTTACCGTTTATTGCAGAGTAAAGAAAATTTGTATAGCGATGAGCTGAATGGTGCTTGTTTTTTTAACATAAAGAATTAAATCTTGGTGAATATTTGATACTTGCAGGACACAGAGCATCAACTCTTAACAGAGTTGATCAATACTTTATGATGGAGAAAATGCTGCTTTTCATAAACACAAAGTGCAAAATGGCAGGAATGTATTTAGTACCATTTCAGAATTGTTGGGAATTCTTTTTTATATTTTTTTTATTTTATGTGTATGAGTGTATTGCCTGCATGTG
>NW_008343837.1:15152-16384 GCF_000622305.1 Nannospalax galili | reverse complement strand
ATTTGTGTGTGTGTGTGTGTGTGTGTGTGTGTGTGTGTGTGGAGGTCAGAGAACAACTTTTGGATTTATTTTCATTTTTTATGTGTGTGACTGATTTGTCTGCATGTATGTAAGTGTACCCATGTATGCAATGCCTGTGGAGGCCCAAAGAGGGCATCAGATGGATGGTGTTAGCAGCTATGTGGGTGCTGGGTCCTCTGCAAGAGCAGTCAGTGCTCTTATCCACTGAGCCATCTCTCTAGCCCCCTCCACAGGACAACTTTTTTTTTTTGTCTTTTGAGACAGGGTTTCCCTATAACCCCAGCTGTCCTGGAACTCGCTGTGTAGACCAGGCTGGCCTTGAACACACAGAGATTTGCCTGGGATTAAAGGCATGCACTACCACACCAGACTTAGAGGACAGCAGTTTTTGAGGGGGGAGGGGTTGTCTTTTGAGACAGGGTTTCCCTGTACTATAGCTCCAGCTGTCCTGGAACTCACTATGTACAGATCAGGCTGGTCTCAAACACAGAGAGATCCACCTACCTCTGCCTCCCAAGTGCCTGGATTAAAGGCGTGCACCACCACACCCAGCTCAGTTACTTTCTGTTGCTGTGAAAACACCATGACCAAGGCAATTTATAGAGGGAAGAATTTATTTAGCTTACGGTTCAGAGGGTAAGAGATCAGAGTGGCTGGGGAGTCATGGTGGCTGAGGTGGCCAATGCAGAAAGGTGATGGATCACATCTTCAAGGAGGCCCAGGAAGCAGAGAGTGACTGGAAATCCAGCAAGGGTTAAGAACTCTCCAAGCCCACCCCTAGTGACATGCTTCCTTCAGCAAGGCCGCACCTCCTAAAACCCCCCAAAAGAGCTACCAACTGGGGACAAAACGTGCAAATACTTGGAGCCTATGGGGGACATTCTCATTCAGACCACCACAGATATATTGTGTCTTTGTTTTCTGTAATTAAACCACTGTGTTTCTGTACCAGCAGGAAACTGTACACTTAAAACACAGCAGTTTACAGCACACAGTAGTCTTGATTCTGAGCAGAGGTGTTTGAGGCAGTGGTCAGTGGAATGCATTCGCTTGGCACGATGGCACAATTAGTGCAAGGCATGGGCACTTGTGTTCAGAACTAAGGCGGCTAAGAAACTGCACGAGAAAGGGTGAGCTCTGCCAGGCACCCTGAAGTGGTTTTGGTATTGAAAATCAGAAACCTTTTACTGTTGCCAATTTTTTGTGACCCC
>NW_008343837.1:13837-14679 GCF_000622305.1 Nannospalax galili | reverse complement strand
TTTAAAATTTTTTAATTTGTTTATTTTATTTATTTATTTATTGGTCTTTTTGAGACAGGTTCTCCCTGTAACCCCAGCTGGCATGGAACTACTCGTGCAGACCAGGCTGGCCTCGAACTCACAGAGCCTGCATCTGCCTCCCGAGTGCTGGGACTAAAGGTGTGCGCCACCATGCCAGGCTTGTTTACTTTTTATGTGTATGAGTGTTATGCCTGCGTGTATGTAAGTGCACCCAAGTCATGTAGTATCCGTGGAGGATATTGCACATACATGTATTAGAATCTGTAACTAGAAAAACAGGTGGCATAGATGTAGGAAGCTATGGGTAAGTGCATTATCATTATATCTAACCCAAAAAGACGAATGAAAGAACTGGAGAGAAAGATGGTTCACTCACTGCTTTTGCAGAGGACCCAGATTTATAACTCAGCACCCACATGGCAGCTAACAACCATCAGTAATTCCAGTGCCAGAGGATCTGAAACCAATGTGAAACCACAGCCTGCAAAGAGATGGGGACGTTTGTTTATCCAAAGGGCCTGTGCTCCTGTCCCTCTCACTCCCTCTCGCCATCTACTTTTATAAAAATTATTTATTTATTTTTATTTTATGTGAATGAGTGTTTCACCTACATGTATGTAAGTGCACATATGCATTCAATGCCCATGGAGGCCAGAAGAGTGTACTAGACTCCCTGGAATTGGAATTACAGACTGTTGTTAGCTGCTATGTGGGTGCTGGGAACTGAAACTGAGTCCTCAGCAAGAGTAGACAGTGCTCTTGCTGAGTCATCTCTCCAGTCCCCCTTTCTTCCCTCCCTCCCTCCCTCCCTTCCTTCTTCC
>NW_008343837.1:13031-13328 GCF_000622305.1 Nannospalax galili | reverse complement strand
ATGTGTATGTGTATTGCCTACATGTACGTAAGTGCACCCATGTCATGCAATGCCCACAGAGGTCAGAAGAGGATATTGGATTCCCTCGGAACTGGAGTTACGGTTGTTAACTGTCATGTAGGTGCTGGGAATCAAACCCAGGTCCTCTGCAAGAGCAGCCAGTGTTCTTAACTGCTGAGCCATCTCTCCAGCACCCAGCACCCCCCCCCTTTTTGAGGCAGGGTCTCACTACATAGCCCCGGCTGGCCTGGATTTCCTGAGTCCTGGGATTCAACGTGACACCTGATTTGGAGAACA
>NW_008343837.1:3063-10083 GCF_000622305.1 Nannospalax galili | reverse complement strand
CTTTCTTTCTTTCTTTCTTTCTTTCTTTCTTCTTCCTTCTTTTCTGGCCTGGAACTCATTGTGTAGATCAGGCTGAGCTCCATCTCACAGAGATCCAATACCAGTCTCTGCTTCACAAGAGCTGGAATTAAAAGCTTGTGCTACCACTCCCAGATTCTCCTTTATTTATTTTTTTAAAGGATCTACTTATCTTCTATTTTATGTATATGAGTGTTTGCCTTTATGTATGTAAGTGTGCCATGTGTGTGTGTGGTACCTGTGGAGGCCAGAAGAGAATGTCAGACCCCCTGGAAATGGAGTTCTAGATTGTTTCGGACCACCATGTGGATGCTGGGAACCGATCATGGGTCCTCTGCAAGAGCAGTAAGTGCTCTTAATCATTTCTCCAACTGCTGCTAAACCACTGAAACCCTTGACCTCCAGAACTGTCAGGTGAATTTGTTTGTTTGGGGCCACTAAGCCTGTGGTAATTTGTCACATAGGAAGCCAACTGAAGGGTACACTAGGAAAGGGAACAGTTAACATGGCAGCACTTCCTGTAACTCAGCACAAAGCCCTTCAAGGATCTCAGCCCCATTCGTCCTTATTCCCACTGCAGCTGTGTTTGCTGTCTGACCTTTAATGAACTTTTATAATTCTGTCCTGGAGCGAAGAGTAAAAAAGCTTTAATTTTATCATTACAGCTTTCCTATGCAGACAGATGATTGTCATTAAAAAAAAAAAAAATACTTAATGGGCAAAGTTTCCACTCCCTGACCATGAAAGACTGAAGGCTATGAAGGTCCCATGAAGCAAGTTGTGTAAAAATTGGCTTTGGCCCCTTTAAGTCTGGCTGATTACAAATGGATGCTTTTTACCCTTTACAGAGGCTCCAGCTTAGTAGAACCACTTAAGTATTCAAAGGAAGGCTCTGTGGGGTTTTCAGTGCAGAAGTCTTAAATACATGCACCCCAGTGATGATGTCTACAGACACAGTGATGGGTATGTCAGTGGTGTGACATTCTGGAATCTTCTCTAGCTCTACAGGGCAAGCTGGACTGGGGTTTGGGTTATTGCAGCATGAAGTTCTCACTGAGCTGTGTTAGCAGAGAGCAAATCCAGACTCCAAGCCAGGGACGATAGTGAACATAAAATTACCATGAACATAACAATGAAGTCTGTGTTCTGGGGAAATTCTTGAAATTTGGAGCAAGATCTCAATTAAATTGTGGGTCAATTAACTTACTATTATATGAGATTTTCTTCACGCATGCTCTCTCTCTCTTTCTCTCTCTTTCACTCTGTGTGTGCCTATTTTTTCTTCCTTTGTTTTATTTCTAAATCATACTACATATAGGGGAAAAAACAATTGCATTGTCACTTTATCCAAGATAGAAAGGATAACTTTATCCTTTACAAATGGCCAAGACTCAGCACACCTTTAAGGTGGGTCTGTGAGAGGCCAGCCTGATCTACATAGTGATTTCCAGGCCAGCCAGGGCTACATAGTGGGACTCTGTCTCAAAACAAAATGACAAAAAGAAAGGCTGAGACTGGGGACTTGAGAGATGGTTCATCAGTTAAGAGCATGTACTGCTTTTGGAGAGGACCTGAGTTAGGTTCCCAGCACCCAAGTTGGGTGGCTCACAACTGCCTGTACTCCAGCTCTAGTGTCACCCAAATACCTGGTCAACTGCCCTTACACATACACACACACACACACACACACACACACACACACACCCCACACACAATTTAAAATAATAAAAATAAAGTTCTAAAAATCAATGCCAAGAGTGGGCAGGTGAGATGGCTCAGTGGATAAAAACACTTGTCCTGGTATTGGAACGACAGCTCAGCAGTTAAAAGCTTTGATTCCTCTTGTAGAAGATCCAGGTGTGGTTCCCAGAATCCACATGACAGCTAACAACAGTTTGTAACTTCAGTTCCAGGGGATCTGACACCCACTTCTGGCCTCTGCAGGAATTGCATGACACAGGTGCACTTACATACATGTAGGCAAGGCAAAACACTCATATACATAAAAATAAATAAATAATAAAAAGTGCTTACCCTTTAAGCCTGACAGCCTGAGTTTGATCCCTGGAACCCACAGTGGGAAAAAAGAACCAACTCCTGAAAGTTGTCCTCTGACCTCTACCCCCTCATTGTAGCACAAACTTGTCTGCATTCACATACATACATAGACAATAATAATAAAATAATTTTTTGTCTTTTTGGGACAGGGTCTCCCTTGTAGGCCCAGCTGGCCTGGTATTCACTATGAAGACCAGGCTGGCCTTGAACTCACAAAGATCCACCTGCCTCTGCCTTCTAAGTGCTCGGATCAAAGGCATGTGCCACCACACCCAGCTCAATATTTTATTTTTATAATTTTTATTTTATTTTATGTGTATGAGTGCATGGCCTGCATGCATGCATGCACCATGTCATGCAATACCCAAGGAGGTCAGAAGAGGGTATCAGATCCTCTGAAACTGGAGTTATAGACAGCTTCCATATGGGTGATGAAAATCAAACACTGGACCTCTGCAAAAGCAGTTGTGAACTTAGAAGCTGAGCCATCTCTTCAGCCCATGAAAAATTTAAATGTCAGGGCTGTCCAGCAGAAGGCTCATGCTTGAACTGCTAGGAGTTTAAGGTCAATGTGAGCTACAGAGTAAAACTGTGTCTCAAAAAACAAAATATATTATAAACAAAATATACACATATATTTGTAGGCAAAGACAGTCAAGATGTGGTTTAGTTTGTAATCTCAGTACTGCAAATCTTAGGCAGGAAGATGGCCCTGAGTTCAAGGCCAGCCTAGGCTACATAGTGAGGCCCTATCTCAAAAAACAAAAACAAAGCACTAACAAAAAAGGGCCCCAGAGTCTAGCACTGTCTCGAGGAAACAAAGGTTTATTTCATTTTGATTTATTCTATTTTATTTTTATTTTATGTATATGAGTGCTATGCTTGCATGTATGTAAGTGCACCCATCATGCAGTTTCCAAGGAGGACAGAAGAGGGTGTCAGATTCCCTGGAACTGGAGTTGCAAATGGTTGTTAGCTGCCATGTGGGTGCTGGGATTTGAACCTGTGCTCTTAACTGGGGAGCCATCTCTCTAGCCCTCATTTTGAATCCTCTTTGGTTTCATAAAAGAATCAGGCTTTAAACTTTTTTCAACTTTATTTTTATTGTTTATTTGATTTACGTGTATGTACATGTCTGTATGTCTATGATGTGTGTGCAGGTACTTGCAAAGGCCAGAAGAGGGCACCAGATGCCCTAAAGCTGGAGCTACAGGTGGCTGAGAGCATGGGAAGTGAGTCTGGAAACTAAAGTTGGGTCCTCTGGAAGAGTAGTAAGTGCTCTTAACTGCCGAGCCATCTCTCCAGCCCCAAGCTTCAGGCTTTTTGTTTTTGTGTTTTTGAAACAGGGTCTCATGTAGCACAGTCTGGCCTCCAACTCACTATATAGCTTAGAAGGCCTTGCCTCTACCTCTCAAGTGCAGGGATCATAAGCATTTGCCTTGAGCCCATCTTAAGATTCAGCCTTTTGATCTTTCTGAATTATTGCATCTGCTCCCCACCTATCTGCCCTCCTTTTCAGGCTGTATGTTCTCAAGGCAAGTCCCTACCCTTATTTGTCTTTGGTTTTTTCAAAGTACAGCCAAGTATTGATAGTAAAGTGGTGAGCATAGTTGTCTGCCAAAGCGTCAACAGTTCGAGACCCATCAGATAACACTGATGCTGAGTGCCTAAGATGACCATATGCATTTGTATCTTGGGAAATACAGGAATTAGTTTTCCACTGTTGAGTAAGCCTAGGTTGGTGTCAAGTGCCCAGTGAGAGCCTTGGAGAGCTCAGCAATCTGTTGTTAAAACTAAATAAAGGTAAGATGTCCCATCTGAGCCTTACCTACCCCAGGACTCATGCAATAGCCAGCCCTACATGGGTCACGTCCCCTGTTTCATCACTCCTGTGAAATTCAAGTATTCTCACACATGCTATGATAGAGATACACACACTCAGTTCCAACTTCATGGAATAGTTCCACTACCAAAACCAGCTGACCTCACAGTGTGTGCTGGACCACTTCATGGGGTTCCTGTCTTCAAAGGTAAGGATCTCAAGACAGGTAAAGCACTCTTTAAAACACTCTTAAGTGAACTGTGGGTATAGCTGAGTAGTAGAGGGCTTGCCTAGAATGAAAGAGATATTGAATTCAATACCTAGCACTGCCCTCCAAAAAAGATTTTTTAAAGGGAATTTCCAAGTATAGTAGTTCAAATCCATATTCCTCTCACTCAGAAGGCTGAGACAGGAAGACCTCAGCTGTAAGGAAGTGTAGGCTGCATGCCCTAAAGAGAGGGAAATGGAGAAAAGCATTTCATCTTTGGCCTTTAAAGACATCGCATATGAACAGCTACTTACAACACAGCTAAGTGCACACACCGAAGTACTCAGTACTCAAAGGCTAAGAGTTTTTTTGTAATTTTACTTTGCTTTTTACTGTTCTTTTTTCCTCTGAGATTAGAATGAACGTGACCAAGCCATAAGTAAAGTCAGAAGTGGGACACAGTGCTCCGAAGGATGGTCAAATCTTCCAGGATCATTAAGTGTGGCCGACTGCCAAGAAAAGCACAAAGAATAAAGTGTTAATCACAAATGAAAAACAAAACAAAACAACTTTCCAAAGTGCTTTTAAGAGGAAAGAGCAGGGCCTTACAACCTTACTGGTTCACTAGGTGGATTTGATGGGTGCTGGAGGGTGTGATTCCGTCCTTGGGCATTGCTGCCTGCGATGGGTGGCTAGATGGAACTCTCTACACCGGGGTGACTCCTTCCAATGCTGTGATGCGACATGAAGGTGAGTTTGAGGTTAAGGCAGTCTCTTATGCTTTGTTGTTCGCTGTCTAGTCATCCTCCTTTGCTAGCCTTGGCCTCCCCATCTTCGCCTCCATCCTCTTCCTCCTCCTCATCTTCTTCCTCTCCATTGTCTTCATCTACTCCTGGTTTTCCTCATGGGTGTGTTCCTATTAGCCACTGTGTTTGCTACCACCTCTACAACTTCCTTTTCCTCCTCTAAGACCTTACTGGTGATCTCTGAGCCATGCCCCCCATGATTTTGGATGCAGTGGAGCACACCAATGATACATAATAGAGCCATTTGGAAAGTAATGACAGTTGTAAATCTGCAGAGGGTTTGAGATGGCTGTGGGTGCTGGACCTAGGAGGAATGCAAAGATGACTTCTCACAGCAGCATGTTAGAGAGACACAGTCGAGATGCCTGCTAGACCTCAGAACAAATTCACGCAGAATACACGTTTAAGAGTCTTCTTTTTAAAGTGGAGTTGTAGTTGAGTGAAAGATTTAAACTTTTAAAAATTGCATTTATTTATTCATTTTGTGTGTGTGTGCGTGTGTGTGCGTGCACGCACACGTGCTCACACATAGAGGTCAGAGGACAACTTGTAGGAGTCAGTTCTTTCCATCATTTGGGATCCAGGGATCATCAGACTTGGCAGTGAGTACTTTTACCCACTAAGTCGCTTCATTGGCCCCCAAGTGATCTTCATATAGATTTTAAGTGCCAGGGTAGAAAGGTGCTCAGGAAAAAATTAAGACATACCTGAGAACATGGGAGAATTGTATCCTCCCCCTCCTGCTCCACCTCTTCCTCTTCTTCCACTGTCTGTGTTCCCTCTGTCTCTCTCTGCAGAGAGAGAGGGAAAGAGAGAGGGAGAGAGAGACAGAGGGTACACACACATGCACACACATACATCCTTTTTGAGACAGGTCTCATGTAGTCTAGGCTGGCCTTGAATTTACTGTGTAACTGAGGTTGGCTTTGAATTCCTGATCCTCTCGTCTCTACCTTAAATGCCCAGCTTCATATATAAACTTTTTAAAATTTGGGTTTTTTTGTTTGTTTGTTTGTTGTTTTATTAGTGTATTTGTTTGTTTGAAACAGTTAGACCATGGTGCCCCCAGCCTCTAGAACACTGGGATTACAGGTATGTTGAACCACCATGCCCAGTTTTTTAAGGTTTTTAGATTGCTATTTTTGTCTTAATAGGCCCAGGTCTTCACCTGCTCAGTCCCTCTGAGGCACTGTCCCAAGCACACTCCTCAGTGAACTTCCTAGGAGGCATTCTTCATCTCAGGGTGTCTTCCTCGACACCTGGGAGGGGGTCACCAAGGTTGCTGAGAAGGCTGGGCCTCACTCCCAGGGCCCTTCTGCACTGGTGCAGGACAAAACTTGGGGGTGGGGTTGGGAGCTCTGTGCCACACCAGAGGGATGCTAGATTCTTCCTGAGATCTGCACCTTTGCTTCTCTCTGATCTCTCTTTAACACATAGATTAAGTGACATCTTCATTAATTAACAAAGAATGTGTGACCTGGTCCCCCAAAGTCATCAAGCATTTGTTGGGTCTATAGCAGTGACCCACTGTCTTTTTTGTGGTGCACACTTGCTATCTTCTGGGGCTTATAATAAAATATTTCCAGAGTGCACTGCCCTCATGTTTCCCTTGGCACCTAAATAAGTTCCCAGGATTATCGCCAGAACTTAGTGAATAACCCTGACCTCAGCCTAAACCGAGAGAAGAGAGATAACCTCAGACAACCTTTCATCCCCAGTTTAGTTACTCAGATCTTTTAACACAAGGCCTTGAAGGCCTTTAATATATGTATACACTTTATCCACATGTCTTGATGTAGAGCCTCATAATCAGCCAAGAATGATGTGCAGAGACAGCCTTTCATGTTATTGTGCTGGCAAACCTCATTACTGGGTGATAATTTTAGGGGTAGTGGAACCATCCAACTGAATGGAGCCTGGCAGGTCAGAAAAGATGTGTGTAAATGAAGCCAGGTGTGGTGGTGCACATCTTTAATCCCAGCACTCGGGAGGCAGAGGCAGGCAGATCTCTGTGAGATCAAGGCCAGGGTCTACATAGTGAGTTCCAGGTCAGCCGGGGCTGCAGGAAGACCCTGTCTCAAAAAGATTTTTTTTTTTTTTTTAAAAAA
>NW_008343837.1:0-2613 GCF_000622305.1 Nannospalax galili | reverse complement strand
GACTGTAGAAGGATTTTGGAGCTTTTTCCTGGAAAAATGTGAATGTTCAAAGCTTAATAGGCTGTTCTGTGGGCTTGGAGGAAAAGAATGATGAAAGAAGGCTCATTAGGTAAGAGCACTGGGTGCTCTTACAGAGGACCTGGGTTCAAATCCCAACATTCACATGACAGCTCACAACTGTCCATAACTCTAGTCTCAGGAGATCTGATGCCCTTTTCTGACCTCTTAGGGCACCAAGCATGCACATGGCACACATTCATACATGCAGGCAAAACACTCATACACATAAAATCAAAATAAATTTTTTTAAAATGTTGAGAGAAATGCAGGTGATAGAGGCTGGACCTGTCAAGTTTCCAAGACTCTATTGGGGCCATTTGTGTGATATTTTGAATTGAGAACCTGTGGTTTCTGGTTAGCTGGGGCTTAAGAATCAGCTGTGATTAACAAGAGAGCAGAACCAGTGACATGAAACCTTTGCTTTACTGGAAAAATCGATGCTGGTTAGCTGGGGCCAAAAAATCAGCTGTGAGAAGACAGCAGCATCATTGAGGTGAAATCTGGAAAGTGTCCCTCAGGGTCAGCACACAGGAGCTGTGGTCCAGAGGGGCTGTTCATCAAGCAGGCAGCGGAACTTGGCAAATAATGTGGAAGGCTCTCCCACCTGGTACTGGTTTTGAAGGCATGAAGGTGTAAGGGAGAACAGCTGAAGCTTGGCATTGTGTAGCAGGGTCGAAGTCTCCCTGAAGAGAGGCCAGGGGAGGTGCTGCCTCAGGCCTGAAGGGGTCATAGAAAGAAGCTGAGGCTTGCCAGCATGGTGCAGGGTTGGAGTCCCCAAGGAGAAGCCAAAAGGCTATTGGTGAATGTGCAACCTCAGTTGCTGTGGAGACTCCAACATATTGGAGATGCCAGGGCCATGGGATGACCACCAGGGACAACAGCACGGGTGGAGTGGGGCATTTCTGTCCCAGTTTGCTTTCCTGGTGCTATGATACACACCATGACCAAAATCAACTTGGGGAAGAAAGGGTTTATATCTTCTTACAGGTTATAGTCCATCATTGAAGGAACACAAGGTAGGAACTCAAGGCAGACACCTGAAGGCAGGTACCTGGAGACAGGAACTGAAGCAGAGACCACGGAGGAGCGCCCTTTACTAACTTGCTTCCAGATTCACATTCAGCTCTATATTCCTTATACAGCCCAGGTCCAGCTGCCTGGGCCAGAGTGTGCTGGGCCCTTCTATATCAGTTGGTAATGATTAAAGTGTCCCACAGATATGCTCGAAGGCCAATCGATGGAAGCAATTCTCAGTAGCGGCTCCCTCTTCCAAAGCTACGGCAGTAGGTAAACCCGGAAGCGGAAATACGGAGCAGGGAGGCTGAGGCAGAAAGAAGAAAAGCCAAGGAAAGGTGTGTAGATAAGCCGGTTACCACCGAGGGCAACCAAAGCTAGTTTTGGTTGGACCTTGTGGAGAACCATGGAGAACCATCAGAAGCCCCACCAGAGGCTGGAGGCTGCCACGTCTAACCGCAAATTCCATTCTCCATCAAATGAGCGTTGTTTCTGGAAAGGCTAACTCCTTTGTACTTTCGGGTTATACCTGTACTTGGCTCAGTGGCTTTCTACTGTCTTACAGAAAGCAGAGAGGCATTTCCATGTCTCCTTGACAAAGGAGGCTGGCAAAGCACATGGAAGTCTGTCCAAGGTGCCCTGAAGCAGGGGAGTGACAGCATGTGCCGAAACATACCACAAACATCTGTAACAGCTGATTAATAAAAATAGACACGAGAGCTGGCTGTGATGCGCACTTGTAATTCTAGCACTCAGGAAGCAGAGGTGAGAGGACTGCTAAGAGTTCCAGGCCGACCAGGGCTACATGGCAGGACTCTGCCTAAAACCCCCGCTAAACAAAACGAATGTGTAAGTGCAGTCCACCAAGATGGGTGCACACCCTGCACTTAGTTACGATGGGGACTTGTGCCTTCACCTGCCAGCATTCACCTGGGGCTCTGCCTTTCTTGCTTTCGTTGTCTTATGTTGGTTTTAAAAAAAAAATATTTTGTTTTTTTTCATTTTATGTGTATGAATGTATTGCCGCATGTATGTGAATACAGCCGTTGTGCTGGATAGCTTTAGTGTCAACTTGACATACCTGGGTTGAGGGAGCCTCAATTGGGGAATTGCCTTCATTGAACTGGTCTGTGGACATGTCCATGGGGCACCTTCTTGATTGTTGAGTGATGTGGGAGGGCCCAGCCCACTGTCAGTGGTGCCACCCATGACAGGTAGGCCTGTGTTGCATAAGAAAGCAGGCTGAGCAGGGGCCAGGGGAGCAAGCCAGTAATCAGTGTTCCTCCATAGCCTGTGCTCCAGCTCCTGCCTCCAGGTTCCTGCCCTGAGTTCCTACCTTGGGCTCCCTTATGAACTGTGACCTGGGAGATGTAAGATAAATAAATCCTTTCCTCCCCAAGTTAATAGTGGTCAGAGTGCTTTGTCACAGCAAAGAAGAGACAAACTAAAGCACCCGTGTTGTGCAGTGCCTGCAGAGATCAGAAGAGTGTGTCAAATCCCCTGGAACTGGAGTTACAGATGATTGTCAGCTTTCATGTG
>NW_008343836.1:0-532 GCF_000622305.1 Nannospalax galili | reverse complement strand
CGCAGAGAAATGCAGAGATCACATAATCTTGGTTATTTGTAAAAAGTTAAAGGTCGAGCTAATGCAGTCAGAGAAAAGAATGATGGCTAACAGAAGATGGGGTTGTGGGAACTGGAAGATATTGGTTAAAGGGTTTAAAATATGTTAGGCGGGGGATATTGCACAGCACGGTGTCTTTACTTAGTATAATGAATTATATACCTGAAAAATTCTGAGAATATGTTTAAAGGGTTCTCTTTTATAACAAAATTTATAAGTGTATGACATAAAACATTTAACAGATTTATTTAGCCATTTTATGATGAACACACATGTCAAAACATCCCGTTACATAACGTAAACATATACACATTTTTTAAATTGAAAATAGACTTAAATGTCTTTGCATGGTTCAATGGATAATGGTGGATCCTGTTTGAACGAAGTGATTGACACTGTGGTGGAAAGAAGGATATATCTCATTTCTGGTGTGGTATGTATGTATAGCAGCCCTCATAGCATACTATGTGCTACATTTATCTATTTTCATAGT
>NW_008343835.1:0-812 GCF_000622305.1 Nannospalax galili | reverse complement strand
ACTGGGTGAAGGACTGCCCAAGAAGAATAAGCAATCAGCTAAGGTATTACCAGCTCTAAATGGAGGTGAAGACAGTGACTAGGGGAGATGGGGCTCAGGTCCTCTCCCTGAGCCCAGGGTAACCCTAAAAATAGAGGGGAAACCAATTGAGTTTATTGTGGATACCAGTGCCCAGAATTCGGTTTTATTGGAGCCAAGAGGGCCAGTGTCCTCCAGAACTACATGGATACAGGGGGCAACAGGAACAAAGCCTTATTCATGGACTATATGAAGTACAGTAGATTTAGGGAAGGTCCAGGTATCCCACTTGTTTCTAGTAATCCCAGAATGTCCCTACCCACATCTGGGCAGAGATTTATTGTCAAAAAATGGGCACAGATCCACTTCACAGCTAAAGGAGCCACACTGCTTCACAACGGGGCACTGGTTCAGGTTCTAGTCACCAACGACCTGACTGAGGAATTTAGACTCCATCAGGAGCCGATCCAACCAAACCCTGATATATCAGATTGGCTGCAAAAATTTCCCCAAGCCTGGGCAGAAACAGGCGTTATGGTTCTGGCAGGACACAGGCCTCCTCTATATGTTGAACTCAAAGCAGGGGTGGACCCTGTTAAAGTGCGCCAGTATCCTATGCCCCTAGAGGCAAAACGTGGAATTTCTGCACATAACAGAAGATTAATGGAACTGGGGGTGCTGAGAATGACCCAGTCTGCCTGGAACACCCCACTTCTGCCTTTCAAAAATCCCCAATCCGGGGCCTATAGACCAGTACAAGATTTAAGGGAGGTGAACAAGAGAGTCATTGACAT
>NW_008343834.1:0-229 GCF_000622305.1 Nannospalax galili | reverse complement strand
CATTATCAGATCCAATTACCTTAGGCAGTCCAAATCGAGGGAAGATTTCTTAAATCAGTTTCTTTACCACAGTCTGGGCTATTTCCTTTTTGGTGGGGAAAGCTTCAACCCACCCTGAAAAAGTGTCTATAAACACTAAAAGATATTTATAACCATATTTTTCTGGAAGCACTTCATTAAATCTACTTCCCAGTTAGTCCCTGGTCGTGTCCCTCTTTCTCTCTTGCCA
>NW_008343833.1:335216-343520 GCF_000622305.1 Nannospalax galili | reverse complement strand
CCATGTGGGTGCTGGGGTTTGAACCCAGGTCTTCTGCAAGAACAGCCAGTGATCTTAACTGTTGAGTAATCTTTCCAGCCCCATCAAAAAAAATTAAAAAAAAAATTTTTTTTGAAGTTACTAGTCTATTTGAATTAGTCTTTGAAAATGTCCCTAAGCTTCACCTCTACTGAAGCAGCAATAATCAGTCACACCATTGCTGTCCTATGGAGCAGAGCTGGTCGGAGGACACATAGCTTTCTAAGTAACACTTTCTACACTGTTGTCACACATGTCAATTGCATGTGGCCCACTGTATGTTAGCAGCAGGGAGTGTGTCCGATTACATGAGGACCTGGAGAAATAGCAAAGAACATGGCAGTCAGCAAAAATGCTATGCCACTTAGCTGATTGAGTCTGTTTATTTCATACGGGGGTGCCCTGGTCCCCACAGTCACAGAAGTTAATCGGGAGTGATTGCCAAGCAGGTCGGTTCCATTATTCACCAGCCTTTCTCATTCTGGATGCAAACAGAGATCCTCTGGGATAGTCAAGAAGCCTGGACCCTACCTAGTGAAGCTAGAGTATGATCAGCACAAGCTTTTTGTCTATATGTTTATCAGTTTTATTTTTATTTTAAAATACTTCCATTGATTCTTTGAGAATTTTAAACAATGTATTGTGATCATATTCACACCCGCTGCCCATCTGCACCCTCATCTTACCGGTCCCCCAACTTCAAGTCTCCTATTTTTTGGTTTTGTTCTTTTTGAGACAGGGTCTCCCTGTAGCCCCAGCTGGGCTGACACTCACTATGTAGACCAGGCTGGCCTCGAACTCACAGAGATCCACCTGCTTGAGCCTCCCCAATGCTGGGATTAAAGGCACGGACCACCACGCTATTTTTATTTTAAAGACCCATCAAGTTTAATTTGTGTTCCCCAAATGCTATCGATTACCAATAGCATCTTACCCACCACCCCTATCCATGTTGAGATTTCGAACAACCAAATATTTAGTATCTAAAATATAAAAAGAACTAAATAAAACTAAATATAAAAAATTAAAAATTGGTGCAGAGTTGCCGAAAGATGAAACACAAATGACTGACTGAGAAATATATATATATATATACCTCTCCAGCATTTTTAACCATAAGAGAAATGCAAAGTAAGATTATTTTGAGATTTCATCTTACTCCAGTCAGAATGGCTAAGATCTATGAAACAAACAAGACCAAAAACTGGTGAGGATATTCTGGAAGGGGAATACTTATACACTGCTGGCTGGAGCGCAAACAGTGGAAATCAGTGTGGCAAGTCCTCAAAAAGCTAGAAATACATCTACTGCATGACCCAGCCATATCACCATAGGACATACACAGAAAGGACTCTGTGTCTTACTATAGAGATACCTGTTCATTCCTATTCTATTCACAATAGCCAGGAAATAACCTAGACCTCCAAACTGATAAATGGACAATGAAAGTATGATACATTTACACTATTAGGAAAAACAAAATTATGAAATTTGAAGTAAATGGATAGAAATGGAAGCAATCATCCTGAGATAACTCAGACCCAGAAAGGCCATGTGGCCTTTGCTCAGAAGTGGATGCTAACTTTGAATCTTTAGATATGTATGTTTCATCTGGAAAATCCGTAGAGCACACGAAGCTAGTAAGAGGCCGTGATGGAGGGTTTCCTGGGAGGGACAGCAGAATGTAGTGATAGAAAATGGCAGAGTGGCAACAATGGAATAGGAAGGGCTAAATGGGGTGTGGAAAGGGAGGACAGAAAAGGGAGGACAGAACAGGAGGGAGGACAGGACAGGAGGGAGGACAGAAGAGGGAGGACAGGACAGAAGAGGGAGGACAGGACAGGAGCAAGGACAGGAGGGAGGACAGAAGAGGGAGGACAGGAGGGAGGATAGAAGAGGGAGGAAAGGACACAGGAGGGAGGACAGGACAGGAGGGAGGACAGAAGAGGGAGGACAGGACAGGAAGGAGGACAGAAGAGGGAGAACAGGACAGGAGAGGGAGGACAGGACAGGAAGGAGGACAGAAGAGGGAGGACAGGACAGGAGGGAGGACAGGACAGGAGGGAGGACAGGGCAGGAAGGAGGACAGGAGATGGAGGACAGGACAGGAGAGGGAGGACAGGACAGGATGGAGGACAGGACAGGAGGGAGGACAGAAGAGGGAGGACAGGACAGGAGGGAAGACAGGACAGGAAGGAGGACAGAAGAGGGAGGACAGGACAGGAGGGAGGAAAGAAGAGAGAGGACAGAGATCAGACACTGAAGCCCTTCCTTTTCAATGTGCAGAGTCTCCCAGGCTTCCGGGAACTTGCCCATATGAACTTAAAGGCCTTTTGACAAAGCCATGTGGAAGCCTACTTCTGTGGTGCCTTCTTAAAATATACACATGCACATCATAAGTTTTGACAGAGTCACCCTGTAATTGGGGAACAATGCCTCTGTACCACAGGCTAGCAAATAAAAGCCCAATGCCAGGGATAGACTTTCTTTTCTGGAGCTGTGGGTTGTTCCATGGACCCTCAATTAATTCTGGTTATTGTATTATTCTTTATTTCCCTCCTGAACTTGATATCAAGACTTTATTGCTAAAGAAACTTCATATGTGAGTCATAGAGCAAGGAGCAATCCAGCTGGTCCTGATCATGAAACCTCATCTCGGCTGCCTAATGTCATAGTGCTGGAAGGAGTGCGCGTACTACCAGGAGAGAAGAATAATGCTCAGCCTTTCCATCTCCGCACTCTGAAAGCTACAACAATGACTGGCTAGGCAAGCTGTGTCCACTGATGAGCGTGGCATGAGTCTCATGGCAGTAACCAAGTACACTTTTATTGGATTTAGGGCCTGCTTCACAAGATGGAGCCCATTCTTTGCACTGCTATCACAAGAACCTGACAGTCTAGACAGGTCACAGGCTGTAGGGGGACACCTGTGACTATTATTCTGCTAAATGGACATAGTATTAAACTGACTACTAATGACTTACTTTTATACCCGTAGATTAGTGCACCTCTCAACTCCCACCAGAGAAACTTCTTGCAGCAGACAGTGATTAACACAGAGGCCCACAACTGGTCAACATGCAGATGTGAGACTGTGGGATGCTCAGCCCTAAATGGGACACCTATGTCACATTCATTCCTCCCAAGGCTGAGGGATCATTGCAGAACGGGGGGAAGAGAGATCATAAGAGGGAGAGATGGTAGATGAACACAAGGAAACCATGTTGTCTGGACACAACTGAGCAGATGCACATATGAGCCCAGAGTGCTTGTGACAGTCGTAGAAGACATGTGCAAGATCAGCCAGTATTTTTAAATGGAGCCCCTGTGATGTACACAGAAGAGAACACAAGAGCAACTGTCTGAGGTTCCTTGTTGATAAAGGCAAGAGGATTTTCATTAGTGTTTAACACATTTGCCACTGGTGGCATATTGACAGTAACCCGAAGTCCTTCAAAGTCTGCTTCCGTCAAGACGCATACTCATGAGCACGAATAGGACCCTTTGTTGTTTGTTGGAGACAGGGTCTCATATAGCCTATGCTGGCCTCAAAGTCCTGATATCCCAGCCTCCACCAACCACCACGAATAGGACCCTTTGTTGTTTGTTGGAGACAGGGTCTCATATAGCCTATAGCCTCAAAGTCCTGATATCCCCGCCTCCACCAACCATTGTAATTATTTTACCAATGAAATATGTAGTTCTTTGTGAAAAGGAGGCTTCGGTCTAGATCAGAGACAGACCCTAACCATTGAATGCAGTACCACAGCACAACACAGAGGTTGAGAGAAGATGCCAGGGCGCCTGTGTCCAAATATCCTCCTGCTTCCGTTACCTGTGGTGGCTAGCTTTAATTGTGAACTTGGCACACTCTAGAATGACCTAGGAGGAGAGTCTCAATCAGCATTTGCCCAGATCAGGTTGGCCTGTGTGTATGCCTGTGGGGAATTGTCTTGATTCATTGATGAGGAAGAACTGCCCGTTGGGGGTGGCACCATCCTTCATGTTTGGATCATGGACTATGTAAATGTGGAAGGGTTGAGCCCAAGGGAGCATGCGTGCATTCTTTCTGTCTCTGCTCTTGCCTGTCAAAGCGATGTGACTATCTAATTCACGTTCCTGCTGGACTTTCCAACCATGGCGGACCGTAACCTGAACTGTGAGCCTAACTGTGAGCTGAGATCAGCCCCGTCTCCCCTAATTTGCTTTTTGCCAAGGTATTTTATCACAGCAACAAAAATGAAAGTAGGGTACTCCCCAAGAACTTGGTCCAGCTATGTTTTCCCTGTCTATAAAGAAAACACTAGCTCACAGTGTTGTAAGGATTGCAAGGTCAGTATATGTGAAGAGCTCAGAAAAAGTTCCACATAGTTTTGTTTTCTTACACAGGCATAATCATTTATAAATTCATAGCTTATGAGCACCAGCTTGGAAGTAAACTCATTGCAGTGTGTCTGAGCCGTGAGATCTTTTATTCTGTTTAGTCCATCAGCCTGGTACATTCCTCGTGGATTGTGAGATTTAAAAGTTAACATAAGTAAAATACTTACTGGAGAAAAAGCATAAGGTACTGAATAATTGAGGTTAATACCCAACAGATGACAAGTTCAATTATTATTGGGAACAGGAGAGAGCACACACACATACTTCCGATTGCAAAAGGTGCATGGGCTGTGTCAAAGGGTAAGATACCAATGCTTCGATAGTTCAGATTCAATCAACTGGTCAGGAGCTTCTCCAAAATTATTTTCCTGAGTTCTCTAGATTTATACCACTGGCATCAGAGTTGAGAATTTTAAGGTTAAAAAACAAACTAATTGCGTCAGCATCATGAGTTTTAGATCCTTCTGAAATACCACAACCACAGTTGTTCTCAGAGTGTAGTCCCTGGAGCGGTGCTGTCTGAACTTGGCAGAGGCAGAAACAGGGGCCTCCTTCCAGAACCCCGGATCCCGGATCCGCTGGCCAACCTGGGGTCAGCTGCACTGAGGCACTGCAGCGCCGTAGAGCCGTTCAGCAGACACCATCGGAGATCCAAGTGATCAGCAGCACTGAAGGGACTCGGGAGGGTGAACATATGTAGCAGTAGTAAACAAGAGGTCACAAAATTAAAGAGTAGGGGGCATGGGAGTTTTATAAAAAGAAACCTGACTATGACCTCTGCCCTCCAAATGCACGCACAAACATGCACATGTACACACGTACATGCATACGCACAAGCAAAAATACATATATGTACATACAAAATGAACAGATTTCTAGACCAAGTGTGATGGTGTATACCTGTAAACCCAGCACTCAGGAGACAGAGCAGGATGGTCACAGATTTGAGGTCAGCCTTGGCCACGTAGCATGAACCTGTCTGTCTCTACAACAAAGAGATAAATCAATGGGACGGATTCTTGAGCAGCACTCCATAGTTGCTCCAGCATGGTTTGCCACACGGGACGTTAGAACAGACTTTACTTTCCAGGTCTGAAACAATGGATTCCTCTGGAAACCTTGGCCTGGTGATCCCTGCTGAATGAAAGCTTGGACTCTGGTGAGTGGTTTGCCATCACCTTTTGTCTTAGAGGTCCTCACTACCACGAGGGGCGTGCGGCCCTGTGTTCACAACTGTGGACTCTGAGCCAGACCTCCTGCTTCCCACTCCCCAGCTCTGCCACCGGAGCCATTTTTTTACTCGATATTTCTCAGCACATACTTTAGGCTTTTCTGACCCTCACACACCTTTCATCTTTATGCAACATCCAAAAGGGCAGAACTCGGGCCCCACTGTGCAAGCCTGTGCTCTAGTTCTGTGCTCCAGGACTGGGTGGCCCAAGCTTTGGTGACCAGTTACATGCTTCTTCCTGAGACTGCTAGCCTGGAAGGCCGAGGGATGGTTAAACAGCCAGCTCGTAAGGGTGCGGTGGGGAGATCAGAGCCCTGAACTACAATTTCTTGGTAAGCGGACTTTAGTGGCACTTCTCCCCAAGTTCTGTTTCTTTTTTCTTTCCTTCTTTTTTCTTTTTATTTTGTGTGTATGGGTGTATTGTCTGCATGTATGTAAGTACACCTGTGTCATACAGTGCCTGCAGAGGTCAGGAGAAGACATCAGATCCCATGGAACTGGATTTACGATGGTTGTTAGCCACCATGTGGGTGCTGGGAATTGAACCTCAGTCCTCTGCAAGAGCAGCCATCTCTCCAGCCCCGAGTTCTGTTTGTTGTCCCATTCTCTAGTTTCCCAGGAGGGCTCTGCATTGCCCCACGATATTTATTCATTTTTTAAGTATTATTTTTATTTTTTAATTATGTATTTAATAAGAACATGATCATAAGAAGCATTGCATTACAGCATTAAACATATTCAATAACTACTTCCAGAGCAAAGATGCATCTTTTTCAAAATTGGCTATAAATTTTTAGGTTCACAATTGAATTAATACAGTTCTACAATATTAAATTCAGTATAAACCCTATAAGACATAAAATTGAGTGAGGTTTTAACCTTTAAGAGAGATCTCCATTTCATTTAAAAATATACTGTTTCATACAGAATAACTCATTTTCAATGCTGCTAACACTTAGCTGTTTGCACGTGCATCACTAATCTCTATGTATCTGATTATTGCTAGTCACAGTCCGTTACTTTCTGAGATCCTTGGCATCTGGGCATAGACATAAAATCATTAGGTTGATTTTAGTGGCAATGTTTTTCACCTCCGCTAATTATCATGAAGAAAATTTTTATGTTTCTTTCTCAAATATAACTCATTTCTTTATTTTTTGATTTTTTGTGTGTGTATTTCATGCAGAACATCCTAAACAATCTTATTCACCTACATACCCACAACCAATATGACACCTTCCCATAGCCTCCCCCCGCCCCACAGGAGCCCATATGTTCTGTCATCCCTGTTACTGTCCACTGTGTTGTCGGTGCCCCCAGCCGTTCCCCAGTGCTTGACCATCCGCTGAATCTAGTCAGCCTATCTAGAGTTCCCTGTTCTAGGAAGATCATCTCTTCCTCATCAATATTCCTTTAGATAAGATTGGGGTCTGCTGTACATTTTCCCATTTCTATGTCGGGTTACTGTGTAGGAGTCCCTTGGGCCACCCTGGCCAACAACTCAAAAGAAGGTATCTCCTGTCTGGCACTGTTTCTTATTAGGTAGCCTTTAGCTATACACATGGACTGTTATAGAATTATACTGATCCCTTTAATCTTTGGTTATACTTTCCTTTTGGGTGTTTAAGACCATACAGATAAACCAATTTATATTTAAACTTAAGGTCATTTGAGGATCAGTTCTTCAGGGGTCACATGGGCTTGGGAGAGCCCCTGGCTCCTTCACAGTTCCATCCATGTGAAGTCAAAGGTCCTGCTGGACCATGGCTGGCTTCACACGGAAGAATGGAGGAAACGTTTCCTCTGTGTTGACCCTCCTCTTTGTAGACTGGACACTGGTTCAAGTCCATTTGGTGGGGTCTTCATGGCCTTCTTGAACAAGAGGACTTGTGACTCACCACAGTTAGAGGACATTTTGAGAGATGCTCATAGTCCCCTGGAACTTAGTCGACCTAGGAGGGCAAGGAGTAAAAACTGTCCTTTAAGTCCCTCTGACCAAATAGGTATAGGCCTCAAAGTATGGCTGTTAAACATCCAAGAAGGTTAGTTCCACCAGTCTGGTACTTTTAATTACCATGTGCTATGTACATAAAGCTTGGGCAAAGACCAAATGCTCTCAGATAAACCTTGCTTAAACATATATTACATTCCTTGAGCTAGTTGTATGTATAATTTGTCATTAGGTTGTTCGATTATTATGGTTCCCTCTGGATTTTTTAAAACTAACTAGGCATTATGTATCTCTTGCATTGTCTAACAATTCCACCATGGTTTCCCCATTTAAGGTGCTCCCATTTTCCCACTTCTCCCTTACTAATACCCTTCTCCTATGGTCCCACCTCTCTTGAGCTCCTTCTTTCCCTTTGTCCCCAAGGCTCCTTGTATAACCTTCCCTCTCCCCTCCCATTAAAGTAACCCCATTTTTGTCCATATCTCCCTTATTAAGGCCTGTTTCCTACTGTTCTTCTCTTTCAGGTTCTTTCTTTTCTTTTGCTTCCCTGGTTCCTGTTCATTATCCTGGTTCCTGTAGTTATGTCTGGATACATACTCACTTATAAGAATTTGGTGTTAGGTTCCATAAATGAGGGAGAACATATGTCATTTTTTTTCTGAGTCTGTGTTACTTCACTTAGTATAACAGCTTCTAGTTCCATCCATTTACCTGCAAATTT
>NW_008343833.1:334836-335199 GCF_000622305.1 Nannospalax galili | reverse complement strand
TAGGTTGCTTCCATCTCTTAGCTATTGTGAAAAGAGCAGCAACAAATACAGATGCACAAGCATCTCTATAATAGGATGAGTTCTTTGGGTACATGCCAAGGAGTGGTATAACTGGGTCAAATGGTAGGTTCATTGTAGTTTTTTAAGAGCTCTCCACACTGCTTTCCATAGGGGTTGAACCAGTTTGCAGCCCCACCAGCAGTGGATGAGTGTTCCCCTTTCCCAACATCCTCTCCAACATTTGGTATCATTTGTTCTCTTGATCTTAGCCAGTCTGACTGGGGTAAGGTGAAATCTTAAAGTGGTTTTAATTTCCATTTCACTAATTATTAGTGATGTTGAACATCTTTTAAGATGCTTCTC
>NW_008343833.1:324728-334334 GCF_000622305.1 Nannospalax galili | reverse complement strand
CTGTCTTTCCTCCAGTGAATGTTCTTGGTCCCTTTGTCAAATATCAGATGGCAGAAATTGCATGTACTCATATTTGGGTCTTCAGTTTTGTTCCATTGATCTGTGGGTCTATTTTTGTGCCAGTACCATGTTGTTTTTATGACTACAGCTCTGTAATACAGTGTAAACTCTGGTATAGTAAAACACCGCCCCCAGCATTACTGTTAGTGCTCAGGGTTGCTTTGACTATCTGAGGTATTTTGTGCTTCCATATGAATCTTGGGATTTTTTTCCAATTCTGTGAAGAATGTCATGGGGATTTTGATTAGCATTGCATTGAATGTATAAATGATTTTTGGTAGGATGGTCATTTTCGCAATATTAATTCTTCCAATCCATGAGCATGGGAGGTCCTTCCATCTTCTGGTATCTTCCTCAATCTCTTTCTTTAAAGATTTAAAATTTTCATTGTAGAGCCCTTTAATGTCTTTGGTCAGGTTTATTCTGAGATATTTAATTTTTTTTTGAAGGGGAGTTTTCCATGTGCTCTTTCTCTGACTACTTGTTATTGCTATATAGAAAGGCTACAGACTTTTGTAGATTCATTTTGTAACCTGCCACTTTACTGAACATGTTAATAATATCTAGGAGTTTTCTGGTGTAATTTTTGGCATCTCTTTTGTAGAGGATATAATATCCTCTACAAAAGGGATAATTTAATCTTTTCTTTTCCAATTATTACTCCTTTAATTTCCTTCTCTTGTCTTATTGCTCTTGCAAGACTTTCAAGTACTATGTTAAAAAAGAGTGGCGATAGTGGACAGCCTTGTCTAGATCCTGATTTCAATGGGAATGCTTCCAGTTTTTCTCCATTTAGAATGATGTTGGCTGTGGGTTTGTTGAATATCACTTTAATTATGCTCTGGTATGTTCCTTTCAGTCCAATTCCCTCTAGGACTTTGATCATAAATGCATGTTGAATTTTGTCAAAGGCCTTCTCTGCATCTATTGAGGTATCCATGTGGTTCTTGTCTTTGAGTCCATTTATATGATGTATGACATTTATTGACTTACATATATGGAATCATCCCTGCATCTGTGGAATAAAGCTGACTTGATCATGGTGGATAGATTTTCTGATGTGTGTCTGTATGGAGTTTGCAAGTATCTTGTTGAGAATTTTTGCATCTATGTTCATTAAGGATATGGGTCTATAGTTTTCTTTTTTGGTTGTACCTTTACCTGGCTTTGATATTAGAGTGATGCTGGCTTCATAGAAGGAATTTGGAAGTTCTGCCTCCATTTTATCATTTTGAATAAATTAAATAGTATTGGTTGTAGATCGTCTTCAAATGTCTACTAGAATTCTTCTGTAAATCCATCTGGTCCTAGACTTTTTTTATTTGGAAGGTTTTGTATTGCTGTTTCAGTTTCCTCATGTGTTTGGGTCTGTTTAAGCTGTTGATCTCTTCTTGGTTTAGCTTTGGTGGTTCCTGTCCTTTTAGAAACCCATCCACTTCTTTTTGGTTTGCAAATTTAGTAGTTTATAGGTTTTTAAAGTATTTCCGTATAATGTTCTGGATCTTTTTGTTGTCTGTTGTGATATTTCCCCTTTCATCTCTCATTTTGTTGATTTGGAGGTGCTCTTACTTTCTTCTTTCATCTATGATTTTGTTGATTTGGAGGTGTTCTTTCTTTCTTTTGGTTTACTGGACTAGCGGTCTGTCAATTTTGTTTATCTTTTCAAAGAACCAGCTCTTGCATTCATTGATTTTTTGTATTATTTTCTTTGTTTCTATTTCATTAATTTCTGCTCTGATTTTTATTTCTTCTTGTTTGTTGGGTTTGAGTTTCGTTTGCTGTTGCTTTTCAAGTGTCTTGAGTTGCAATGTTAAGTCACTTATTTGTGTTCTTTCTGATTTTTTAATGTAGGCACTTAGAGCTATAAACTTCCCTCTAAGGACCACTTTCAGAGTGTCCCAGAGGTTTTGTTGTGTTATATTGTCCTTTCCATTTAGTTCCAGGAATACTTCTATTTCTTTCTTAATTCCTCCTTTGACCCATTCATCATTAGGAATGTGTTTTTAATCTCCATGTGTTCACGTAGTTACTGGGATTTCTTCCAGTGTTGATTTTAAGCTTTATTGCATTGTGGTCTGATAAAATACATGGAATTGTTTCTCTCTTTCTGTATTTGTTGAGGTTTGTTTTGTGCCCCAGAATATGGTCAGTTTTGGAGAGAGTTCCATGGGGCACTGAATAGAAAGTATATTCTTTGGTGATTGGGTGGAATATTTGGTAGATGTCTGTTAGGCCCATTTGATGTATGGTATTGTTTAATTCAGATGTCTCTCTGTTAACTCTCTGCTCTGTTGACCTATCTAATGGAGACAGTGGGGTATTGAAGTCCTCTACTATTAATGAGCTGGGATTAATCTGGGTTTTAAAGCCCTGTAGTCCTGTTTTTATGATGTTGGATGAACTAGACTTTGGTGAATATATGTTCATGATTGTAATATCTTCTCGGTCAATTGTTCCTTTGATCAGAATAAAGTGGCCTCTTTATACCTTCTGATTGGTTTTAGTTTAAAATCTATTTTGCCAGATATTAGAATTGCAATGCCTTCTTTTTTTCTTCATACCATATGCTTGGTATATTCTTTTCCAAGGTAGTGCCATCCTTGAAAGTGAGATGAGTTTCTTGCAGACAACAAAAAGATGGGTTTTCTTAATCCATTCACCTAGTCTGTGTCTTTTGACTGGGGAGTTTAGTCCATTCATATTTAAAGTTATCAATACAACAGAAATATTGATTCCTGTCATTTTCATTTCTGTTCACATTCTTGGTGCTGCCGTATTTTTATTTCTGTTTACATTTTTGATATAGCTGTACTTTTCCACAGTTATAGCTTCATTGAATTTCTTCCCACAACTCCTTGGGTATAGTCATTCCTTTCTTCAGCTCTTTGTATTGCTTCCAGAACTCTCTCAAGTGCTTGCTTTGTGGATGTGAATTCCTAGTTTTGTGGACATGAATTCTTTCAGCCTATTTATGTCATGGAAGGTTTTTTCTTTCCCCTTCAACTATAATAGATATTTTGGCTGGGTCTAGTAATCTGGGTTGGCATCTGTGGTCATTTAACACTGGTAATACTTTGGTCCAGGCTCTTCTGGCTTTCATAGTTTGCACTGAAAAGTCAGCTGTAATCCTCATGGGTTTTCCTTTATGTGTGACTTGTTGTTTCTCTTTTGCATCTTTCAATATTGTCTCTGTGTTCTGTATGTTTATTGTGTTGCTATGATGCTGCAACGTTTAGTGTTTTTACTATGATGTGCCGTGGAGAGTTTCTTTTCTGGGCCTGTCCTATATGCTTCTTGTATTTGTATAGGCATATCTTTCTTTAATTTTGGGATATTTTCTTCCATGATTCTGTTGAAGATCTGGTCCATACCATTATCCTGAGAGTCTTTTCCTTCCTGTATGCCTATGATTCATAAGTTTGGTCTTTTTTATGGTGTCACAAAATTCCTGCATATTCTATTCTTGTGTTTCCTTAAATCTTTCATAATCTTTGCTTGTATGGTCTAATTCATCTACTTTGTCTTCCAGTCTTGATACTCTGTTTTCCATTTCATTCATCCTATTGGTGAGACTTTCTCCTGTCATTTCTAACTGGCTTACTGAGTGTTTCCCTTTCTTCTTCATTTCAGTATTCTTCAATATTTCTAACTCTTTTCTGAATTCATTCAGAAGTTTATCCCTATCTTCCTTAAGTTCTTTAATTTCTTTGTTTGTGTGTTCTTTAAATTCACTGAATTCTTTTATCATGTTTATAATTGTTCTTTTGAGTTCCATGTCCTGTGTTATTTCTAGGAGGTTCTCATTGATTTCCTCTAGAGGACTGTTGGTACTTGTTGGGGCTATATTATTTTAGTTTTTCATGTTATTATTTTTTCTCTGTGACTTTAACATGTGGATTTCTTTTGCAGTTTTTGATTCTTGTGTGAGGCTCCAGCCTTCCTTTATTAAGTTTAGGTCTGCTTCTTTTTGTAAGATTTATGTGCCTTTCTGGTTTACTTTTTGGGCATGAAAATCTGGTTTGTCTAGGCTTCAGGTTCTCTCTTTTGATTTTATATTGGAGTGGCCAAATTGTTTTCATCTTCCTGCTCAGGAGTTCCCATAGAGGCCCGAGTCAGATGAAGATCAGATGCTCTCAGTCTATCTCCGAAGGTCTGGATCCTTCCAGGAAAGATGCTGGCCTCAGGAATTTGAGGGCTGGCCTGGCCTGGCCTGGCCTGAGAGCAGGGCCCAGGAAAGATGCTGGCCCCATGAAGCTAGTGGCTGTGCCACCCAGTGATGCAAAGTGAGGTGGGGGCGGGAAGAAGCTTGAGGGCTCCTGGGGACTACAGGGAGGAATTGGGTTGGTCTGGATACAAAGAATCAGGAAGCAGTGGGGATTCTTCGCTAAGAGGTCAGTCTAGGGTCTGGGGTGCCAAGACAAGAAATGTGCCAGTGCCCACACTAGGAGGAGAAATGGGTTGGGGGAGCTGGGAGAGTGAATGAGGCTGGGAGAGTCAAGGTGCTGTGGGCTCAGCCAAACTAACCCAGGCAAGCTGCTGGCTCCAGAAATCTGTGGGGCTTCCACCTAGAGATGCAAAGGGAGTTAGGGATTGGAAGGAGGAATTGGGTTGGTCTGGATGCAAAGGATCAGGAAGCAGTGGGGAGTCTGGACCAAGAGGCCAGTCCAGAAGTCTGGGGTGCCAAGACAGGAAATGTGTCAATCCCCTTGGTAGGAGGAGAGCTGCCCCATGATACTTAATAAACTTCCTTTCATCTTAAGTTTTTTAGAATTAAGAAGTAACTAGATCATTTAAAATCAATACAAATTACTATTCACAAAGACAACTCATAAAAGGTTTTGGTCTAACTTTATTATGATTGAATATATTTAGGAAATATTCTATTAGCAACAGTCCTCCACTGGAAATTCACATGTACAAGGAGTTCAATAAAACTTTGTCCAACATGCCAGTAGAAGAAAGAGATCCAGTTAAAATGGGACCTTGCCAACTGCCTGGACCATTTTAAAAAGCTCAAGGATGGCTAACAGGTCTGCGTTTTCATGAGTCTCTCCGTACTATCTCTCTAGTTCCTTTCACTTTACACACAGGTTTGAAATTGGGCTACTTTACTCTCTGCACTGGAGTTTGGCATGAAGCCTGCAGCAAGCAGGATAATAGCACAGTGAGATCTTCACCCACACAGCTCTGACTCACCGCCAAGGCCTCAGGAGGGCAAGGCAGTGGAGGGAGAAGGTGACGGCAGCCAAGGCAGCTGTTTGGTTTCCCTAAAGCTAACTCAACTGTGTTCTACGGTCACACACAGGTGTAGCAGGAGCCTCCAAGCTCACAACGTGAATTCAGGAAAAAAACGCATTCGCTGAGGTAGATGCTAAGAGAAAATATTTGATCCCTAAAGGGCTAAATGGTATCACAAAACATCTTTCATATGCTCCCTCATTTGTCCTGGTAATCAATGGGAAAATACCTACATTACTGCACCTTAGTTAATTCCCTGAGCATATTCAAGGTCACCGCTTAAGTTAGAGGGAATATTTATATGCTTACTGACATAACTTCTTCCCCAGATGCTGCTTAAACTCTTTAGAAATAGCTTCACTTTGACATCAGTGCTAGGGTGCTGCGCTTCATTAAGACAGTCAGGAATTGTTCTGGCAGGCCAGGGTAACAGCCGGACACAAGGCATCACGCGGATGGACCCTGCTGTGCTGAAGGCAAGTGGGACCAACACAGCTTTGCAAGAAAACCCATCGTGAAATTGAAAGTGGAAGAAAGGGGGCAAAATGGCCTTCAGAGCAGCCGTTCAAACGGGGTGGAAGTCGGTGAAAGTCAAAGGAAGCAGTTCATTATGAAATCCACACCCTTTGGGTGATCTTGCTATACACAATAATCAGTCACAGACAATATTTAATGAAATGTGTTCTCTTAACTCTAGCTGTTTTTATACTGAATTCAGGCTGCAGCAGGCCAGTACGAACTGTGGAATTCAGTTAGAGGTGTGCCTCAGTGAATGAAGTGTTATATTGACTGCTAGTAGACGATGGTCCAGAAAGCTCTTGACATATGTCAGAACTTCTAAGTGTTTAGGCATCAGAAGGCTTGGGGGCAGATTAAGCTAGTAACTTGACATTCTAGAAAATAATAACAGTATCCATCCCATGAGTAAGGAGAAGTCGTGAGGTCAGGTACAGCTTCATGCCCTGATGATGATATTATTCATGAGCCTAACTTGCTGGCAGTGAAAACTTAGGGTCATTCTCCCCAGAACAATTCCCCTATCTGTCTTGAGCTAAGTAATATATTCTTAAAATAAAGTACTTCAGCAAATTGTAATTTACATGTAACTCCCAATCATTTGTTATTTAAAAAAATTCAAGACTGGGTTTGTTGCTCAGTGGTAGAGAAATTTCCTAGCATGTGCAAGTACCTGGGTTCAATAGCCAGCATCAAAGAAAACATGTGTTGACTTCTTCCAAGGAAGGCAAATATCGAGGGAAAGCGGCACTTATATCCCAGGTGCTCATCGTAATTCTTTATTTCATAAAGATACTCAATGATCAAAGAAGTGGAAGGTGGAGGAAGAAAGGGAGGGAGGGAGGAAGGGAGCAAAGGAGGAAGCAGGCCTGGAGGGAGTGAGAAAGAGGTGCATACTGTGTCTAGATCTGGAATCAGCAGTATTGACTGGCATTTGAAATAACCAGAATTTTCACATAGTTGCATTAAATATGCAATGTAGAACACTCAGGAGCACTGTGGGGTAATTTCTTAAAGCTAGAACCATGCACATACCTTCCCGTAAGAAACAAAATCAGTAAGAAATGAAAGTATACATAAATGCTCACAATAACATTGTGCATAATAGCCAAATGCTGAGAATAACTCAAGCATCCTCCGCATACAGAATAAATGAGCACATCGTGACAAATCTATGGAGAAATATTATTCAATGACAAAGTGAACTATTGATTCGACAATGCAGACAGATCTCAAAATAATTACATTGAGTGAGCAAAGCTCACGAAAATTATACATAATATATTATCTCATTTACATCAAACCCCAGCAGATGCAAAGGGTGTAGAGTGTCTCGGAGACCAGCATTGGTCTGAGGATGAAAGTGAAGAGGGGAAGTCAGAGGACGATGAGAAAGAGCAGGAGGAAGCGCTCAAAGGTGATGGGTGCAGTATTGCTGTGTTGTGTTCATGATTTCATGGGAGAAGCTTCTCTGTGAAGGCTGTCTGAATTTCTCAGACATCATCATTTAAATCTTTACATTTTCAAGTATCAATTATACCTTAATGAAACTGTTTAAAAACAAATAGGAAATAATATAAAAGGTAAAGTGTATGTCAAGAAAGAATTGAGTGGGGCTGGTAACATGCACAGTTTTTAAGATCACTGACTGCTCTTGCAGGGGATGTGGGTTCAGTGCCCAGCACCCACATGCTGGAGACCAACCAGCTATAACTCCAGTTCCAGGGGACTCTATGCCTTATTTTGGCCCCCAAGTGCACCACATGCATGTGGTACACTTACATACATGCACACAAAACAAGTATACATATAAAAAATTAAGAGCTAAAAGAAAAGAAAGATGTGTCCATCCTGTCCTTGTCCAAATTGGGTCTGAGCCCCTTCCAACACTGTTGCTTCCTGAGAGTACCAGGTCAGCAGGGTGAGGTACTGAAATTCCACCCAAGCCCACCAGGTCACCATCCCCCGGCTTGGAGACCAGTCCCATTCATGGTACCCCAGGGCTCACATCTTTGTTCAGCTAGTCGGAACTTATCCTCATGATCCCCATCATCTGGACTTGGGACTTGGGCTTAGGTCCTGATGGAGACCTCCAGACTCATCTGCCTAGAAACATGGCCCCTCCAAACAAACAAACAAAAAAACAAAAAACTGAAAGTGAGAACCTGAACCATAGACCAACTATTCACGCCTGATCAGAAAGCAACCAAGCTTCATCAGCAGTGAAAACTGGACCAAGCTTCAACTCAACAAAAGCAGGCTAGAATTTCATATGAAATACAAAAGCAATAAAATAAATCCATATGCCCAGATAGCAGTGAAAAAATAATATGAAAAAGCAGGATAATATGTCCCCTTCAAATCCCACCAGACCTAAAGGAGTGTTCTACAATGAGAACTACCCAGAAGAAACCCAGGACACAATTTTATAAAAAGATCCAAAACACGAACAAAGAGCACATAAATAAACAGCTCAAAGAACTCAGAAGGGAGAGAAATAAACCTCAGGCCGAAGCTCAAGAAAATACAGGTGTAAAGCTGAAAGACATGACCAAGAGGATCTCAGGTATGAAAAGGGAATTCGGGAAACAGACAGAAATATTAAAGACTCAGACTGAAATGAGGATGGAATTGAAAACCCAGAAAACCGTTTGGAAAAGGTGGGGAACCCTCACCAACAGAATGAATGCAGTGGAAAACAGAATATCAGGACTGGGCAGCTGGACGCTGAAAGCATATGGATAAACTCGCATCGAAGGACATCTGGGTTCAAATGCTTGGCTGGATAGGACTTAACATATATGACAGAACGCATGAGGTCAGATGGGAGGTATGGGGCGTGGACGGGGAGGAGATCTATGTTTGATTATAAATTATTGTATGAAGTGCACAAAAACCCAATAAAAATGTCTTTAAAAAGAATATGAAAAATATTTCCAAACACAGGGATGAAATATGAAGGAAATGTGGGATACAATGAAAAGACCAAATTTATGCATCATAGGCACAGAGAAAGCTGGAAAGTCTCAGGTCAATGGCACTGCCATCATCTGGACTTGGGACTTGGGCTTAGGTCCTGATGGAGACCTCCAGACTCATCTGCCTAGAAACATGGCCCCTCCAAACAAACAAACAAAAAAACAAACTGAAAGTGAGAACCTGAACCATAGACCAACTATTCACGCCTGATCAGAAAGCAGCCAAGCTTCATCAGCAGTGAAAACTGGACCAAGCTTCAACTCAACAAAAGCAGGCTAGAATTTCATATGAAATACAAAAGCAATAAAATAAATCCATATGCCCAGATAGCAGTGCAAAAATAATATGAAAAAGCAGGATAATATGTCCCCTTCAAATCCCACCAGACCTAAAGGAGTGTTCTACAATGAGAACTACCCAGAAGAAACCCAGGACACAATTTTATAAAAAGATCCAAAACACGAACAAAGAGCACATAAATAAACAGCTCAAAGAACTCAGAAGGGAGAGAAATAAACCTCAGGCCGAAGCTCAAGAAAATACAGGTGTAAAGCTGAAAGACATGACCAAGAGGATCTCAGGTATGAAAAGGGAATTCGGGAAACAGACAGAAATATTAAAGACTCAGACTGAAATGAGGATGGAATTGAAAACCCAGAAAACCGTTTGGAAAAGGTGGGGAACCCTCACCAACAGAATGAATGCAGTGGAAAACAGAATATCAGGACTGGGCAGCCGGATGCTGAAAGCATATGGATAAACTTGCGTCGAAGGATATCTGGGTTCAAATGCTTGGCTGGATAGGACTTAACA
>NW_008343833.1:309702-324678 GCF_000622305.1 Nannospalax galili | reverse complement strand
GGAGGAGATCTATGTTTGATTATAAATTATTGTATGAAGTGCACAAAAACCCAATAAAAATGTCTTTAAAAAGAATATGAAAAATATTTCCAAACACAGGGATGAAATATGAAGGAAATGTGGGATACAATGAAAAGACCAAATTTATGCATCATAGGCACAGAGAAAGCTGGAAAGTCTCAGGTCAATGGCACTGACAGATCTTCAACAGGATTATACAAGGGAGCTGCTGCAAATGAAGGAGCGACACAGCCACATAGATATGAGAAACTCACAGAGCACCGAATAGACGGGACCAGAGGAGAAACACCACACAGCACATCAGGGTAAAAGCACTAAATGTACAGAACAAGGAGAGAATACTGAAAGCTGCTGGAAAAACAAGTTACATAGGAAGGAAAACCATCAGAATTACAGCTGACTTTTCAGTGCAAACAGTAAAGGCAAAAAGTCTAAAAGTATTCCAAGATTCAAATAATCATAGATGACAATCCAGCATAATTTATCCAGCAAAACTTTTTATCATGGTTAAAATGCAAAGAAAAATCTTCAATGAAACAAATAGGTGGAAAGAATTAATGTCACCAAATTAGGCCAAGAGACAATAGTCGAAGCAATACGAAGGACTGAAGAAAGGGATAACAGTACCCGAGAGGCCACAGCAAGAAAACAATGGACGGTGTAATCACAGAAACGCAAAATAGGGCAAAGAACAGAAACAAAATAAAATGACATTAGTCACTACACTTTTCACTAATAACCTTAAATATCAATGGCCTCAACACACCAGTAAAAAGATATAGACTAGGTGAATGGATTAGGAAACAAAATCCATCTTTTTATTGTCTACAAGAAACTCATCTTACCTTCAAGGACAGGAACCGCCTTAGGGTGAAAGAATGGAAAAAAAATTCCAAGCAGACAGCACTAAGAAACAACCAAGTGTTGTGATTCTAATATCTAACAAATTGACTTAAATAAGATCATTCATAAGAGATAAAGAAGGTCATTTCATTCTGATCAAGTGAACAATCAGCCAAGAAGTCATTAAAATCCTTAACATATATGCACAAAACTGTGGTGCACCCAATTTCATAAAAACAGTACTACTGAACTTGAAGTCATAGATTAACTTTAATTCAGTGGTAGTAGGTGACTTCAATACTCTCTTCAATAGACAAGTCAACTGGACAAAGAATAAATACAGAAACATCATAATTAAATGATACTTCACATCAAAAGGATTTAATATACATCTATATAACAGCAAAGCACCAAAAAATATATTTGCTACTCAGAAGCCCATGGAAGTTTCTTGAAGTCATAGATTAACTTTAATTCAGTGGTAGTAGGTGACTTCAATACTCTCTTCAATAGACAAGTCAACTGGACAAAGAATAAATACAGAAACATCATAATTAAATGATACTTCACATCAAAAGGATTTAATATACATCTATATAACAGCAAAGCACCAAAAAATATATTTGCTACTCAGAAGCCCATGGAAGTTTATCTAAAATAGACCAAATACTGGGGGTACAAAACAAACCTCAAGAAATCCAAATAATTGAAATAATTCTATGTATTCTATCAGAGCACAAGGCAAAAAAGCTTAAAATCAAATGAAAAGAATCTCTAGTAATTACACAAACTCATGAAGCTTAAAAACACATTCCTGAATGAAGAACTAACTGGTCAAGAAAACATCGAGAAAAAAATAAAGTATTCCTGGAACTAAAGGAAAATGATACTACAACACAGCAAACTTCTGGGGCGCATTCAAAGCAGACCTAAGAGGGAAGTTTAAAGCTCTAAGTTCCTAAATTAAAAAACCAGAAAGAGCACAAATTAGCGATTTAATGATACAGATGAAATATCTGGAAAAGCAAGTAGAAACCAAACCCAAACTCAACAGAGAAGAAAAAGTACTGAAAAGCAGAGCAGGAGTTAATGAAATAGAAACAAAGAAACAATACAAAGAATTAATGAATCAACCTAGACCAGGTAACCACAAGAAAGAAAGAGAAAATCCAAATCAACAAAATCAAGAAAGAGGAAACATCACAACAGACACCAAAAAGATCCAGGACATTACAAGGGAATACTTTCAAAACCTATACTCTACAGGGTATGATGGTGTACATTTTTAATCCCAGCACTCAGAAGGCAGAGGCAGGTGGATCTCTGAGATTGAGGCCAGCCTGGTCTACCTAGCGAGTTCTAGGCCAGCTGGGGTTGCAGGGAGATCCTGTCTCAAAAAGATCAAATAAAATAATAATAACAATAATAATAAATAAACCTATATTCTATTATATTAGAAAATATAAATCTAAAAGAAATGGAAAAAATTCTCTCATTTCAATTGAATCACCAAAGTTAAACCAAGAAGAGATCTACAACATAAACAGATCCATAACCAAAAAGGAAATAAAAACAGTAATACAAAGCTTCCTAACTAAAAAAAAAAAGCCCTGAGCCACATGGATTCAATGAAAAATTTTGCCAGGCCTTCAAAGAAGATCTACAACCAGTACTACTTAAATTACTCAAAATACTGAAACAGAGAGAGAACTCCCAAACTCCTTTGAAGCCAGTATTACTCTAATACCAAAACCAGGTAAAGACATAAGAAAGAAAGGAAAAAATAGGCCCATATCCTTAATGATCATAGATGCAAAAAATTCTCAACAAAATACTCCCAAATCGCATATTGACAGACATCAAAAGGTCATCAACCATGACCAAGATGGCTTTATTCCAAAGACGTAGGGGTGGTTCAATATACATAAGTCAATAATGTAATAAATCATGTAATTGGACTTAAAGACAAAAATCACATTATCTTCTGAGTAGATGCAAAACAGGCCTTTGAAAAAATTCAACATGCACCCATGATAAAAGTCCTACAGGGACTTGTACTAGAGAGACTATAACTCAAAATAATTAATATTATATACAACAAACCCACTGTCAACATCATTCAAAAGGAAGTAAAACTTGAAATTTTCTCATTAAAATCAGGAACCACACAAGACTGTCCACTATCTCCACTCCTTTTCAATATAGTGTTGAAACTCTACATAGAACAATAAGAGGAGGAAATTAAAGGAGTACTAATTGGAAAAGAAGAGGTCAAGCTATCTGTATTTGAAGATGATATGATATTATATATAAGATATCCCAAATATTCCTCCAGAAAACGTCTAAAAATGATCAGCACATTCAACAATGTGGCAGGATGCAAAATCAATCCACAAAATCAGTAGCCTTCCTATCTACAAATAACAAACCGAGAATGAGCTTATGAAAACACTACCATTCACAGTAGCTTGAAAAAAATGCATAAGAATATATCTACCCAAAGATGTTAAAGGCCTCTATGATGCAAACATTAAATATTTGAATAAAGACATAGAGGAAGACACAGGAAATAGAAAGATTTCACATACTTATACTTATGGATTGGTAGAATTAATATGAAAATGACCATCATACCAAAACAGTTTATAGGTTCAATGAAATTCCAATCAAAATCATTTTGATATTCTTCACATATATAGAAAAATAATCCTAAAATTTATATGGACTCATAAAAGACCCTGGATAGCCAAAGCAAACCTGGACACAACGAGCAATATGGGGGGCAATACCATACCAGATCTCAAATCATATAACAGAGTTATACTCATATAAACAGTATGGAACTGACACAGAAAGAGACATGCAGATCGATGGAGCAAATTACCAGAACCAAACATGCGTGCACATAATTTCATGTGTGCCTGATATTTGACCAAAGTGCCAAGAACACTCACTGGAGGAAAGACATCATCTTCAAAAATGGTGTTGTCAAAATTGGACCACCATATGTCAAAAATGAAATTAGCCCATACTTATCACTCCACACAAAATCCACTCCAAATGACTCAAAGACCTCAATGTGAAAAACTGGAAATATAGGCAGTTCTCTACAAGATATAGGTGTAGGAAGGAATTTTTAAATCAGGTATCAGTCACCCAGGAAATAAAATGATAGCAAATGTTGGCTGGGGTGTGGGAAAGGGACACACACATTCAGTGCTGGTAGGATTGTAAACTGGCGCAACCACTGTGGAAATCAGTGTAATGAAGTCTTAAAAACTAAAAGTAAATCTACCATATGATCTGGTTATACAACTCCTTGGCATGTACCCAAAGGACCCATCCTATTGCAGAGACACTTGTACACCATGTTATTGTTGTTCTTTCAACAGTAACTAAAAATGGAAACAACTTAAATGTCCCTCAGCTTATTAATGGATAATGAAAATGTGGTACATTTTCATGGATTTCTACTCAGCTGTTCACAGGGATGAAATAAGTTGGTAGGTTAACTGCATGAAACTAGAATCTATTATGCTAGTAAGGTAACACAGACTCAGAAAAACAAGCAATTTATGTTCTCTCTCATTTGTGAATCTTAGCTCAAAGTCCTTAGATGTGAGCACATATCCTGATATAACTGCGGAAACTAGGAAAATGGAAAGGAACCATGGAGTTAAGTGAGAAGAAAAGACTCAAGAGAGAATGGGGGATCATAGGGGAGAGGTTTTATCAAAGTGGCAATGGTAAAAATGGGCGTACTTTCCCAGGGAAAGAATATTCAGGGATTGGGACAATAAAGATATATGACTCTAAGTGGTATGAAAAAACCAAAAGGGAAATGTACTAGTTCAACAAGACTATTGAAAAGTACACCTACAACACATAAACATGTATGTGTAGAGTTGAAGGTTATATAACAAAACACAGTGTCAGGTAGGAGAACCCTTTCTTTGAGTTGTTGGCCAGGGTAATCCTAGAGACTCCTAAAATAGCAAAGGCTATTGTCACAGTCCGTGATGTCTTTCCAGCACTTGAATGTAAGACGTTACTGCTGAGGACAGGACATACTTCAGACACAGGACTTGGAGCAATCCAGCTGGAACTGACCTGGAAGCCTCCTCCCTGAAGACTAGCGCTCATTGTATCAGAGGAGACTATGCAAGCTGCCAAGGGAGAAAACCAATCAATTACCCACCCAGCAGCAAAGTCATTTAATAAACACAACAGTGACTGACCAAGAAAACTGTCTCTATTGATGCAGTAGTGGTACTCTTAACTTGGGGGGTAATCAATAGCTCACTAATTGGAAAAAGAGGCCCATTTGATGGGAAGGAACCCATGTGTGGTACTGCAAACATAGCCAAATACACATGACTGGAGATAGCAGAGATCCTAGAGAAATACCTACTTTTGTCACATTCCTAAACCCATCTGATTTCTTACCTTTCTATACATGTGTGTCCTTATATTTACAGACAAGTGTACATCTCACCACTAATGAAAAAGCTTATTTTTGTAACAGATGAGGGTTATTGCCAACTTATACAACTGGTCAAACACAAAGAATAAATGTCTGTGAGATGCCCATCCCAAAGTGATCTATCCACAAGGTAACCTGTACACCTATGTCTCAGGGAACATAGCAGAGCAGGAGGCAGAGAGGACATTAATGCATTGCTTAACTCTAACCAGCAAAGCACCGTCATGCAACAGATGTTGATTAACCCAGAGAGCCACAACTTGCCAACGTGCAGAGAATAATTAACTTCAGATTGCTTGGCCTTGCATAGGACACATATATCAAATGTCTGTCACTCAAGGCTCAGGGGCCATTTTGGAAGATTGGGTAGAAAGACTGTAAGGGCCAGGGGAGGTAGTCGACCACAGGAAATAGAGTTTTCCAGACAGCTAAGAAGTTGCTCATATGAACTTACAGCAGTGGTGACAGCACGTGCAAGACTCATGCAAACTGAAACCAGACAAAAACCCAGCATAGAGGTAGGAAAATGGGTTAAAAGACCCAACTGTAGCTGAGGAACCATTGGCTATGGCTGAGTACTGGTAGAAGGAAAGCTGACTTTCTTTAAGGGAGTGATACTAAATAGGTCAACTAGGCTCCAGTGGATGGACTCACATCAAGGGACATTTGGGGACACAAATGTGGCTCTATAAGCCTTAACATATATGGCAACTGCAGGAAATATGGTGGGGGAGCTGTGGCTGTGAGTGGGGATACAGAATGGGATCTTAATAGAATCAAAAAGTATTATATGAAATTCACAAAAATTCAATAGAAACAGACAAAAATAAGGGATATTTGTGATTTACCATCATTATTCAGTGATAAAACAAAAATGTAAGCAAAGATTGTATATTCAGTATTCAAAAGTCTGCTTGGTGCTTTGACCACCGCAGCTGTAGTATCTCAGTTAGTATTAGCAATTTTTTTCTATCGCTACTATAAATCTATTGCAATGATATCTCATTGACTGAAATAGCAGGTATCTCCCTATTTGAAGATTTTTTTACAATATTTTCCATCAGCTCATCTTGAATGCTTCCTTCAGACTGTAAAGGTATCTTTGTTGAGGGTTGTAAGGGTTAGCCTCCACATGTTTGAGAAAAATGAAACTAGCTTCAATATGCTAATAAGTACTAACTCCTTCCAGGCTGTCAGATATGTTCCAATTGACCTTTCTCTTAATAAGACCACAGCCTCATTTGTCTATAGCAATTTAGAGTCGTCAGTAAGCGATTCTTAGACTAATAGCGTCAGGCAATGACTATTTGAAGTCTTTACAAAATAATAGATGAGTGTTAAGTCAGTCGGATAAATACAGAAGTTGTTACCACGTTTTGTAAATTGAGATGTGAGATGTGTGATGTGGTAAGTGCCCCAAGGTAAAGATACCAGTGTGTCAACAGGATGCTGTGAACTCGGCTGTCAGGAGCAGTGCAAACACACCCACCTTCCCCACCCTGTTACTCTGAACACTGCAGCATCCTGAAAGAGGAGAGAAACTTCACTTTTTGCTGACTTGGGCACATTAACATTTTATTCACTCTTGGTCCTACCATATGGGGCTGTAGTGGTGAGAAAAATGCAAATTCCCTTAATCCAGCTCCCCTACACAAGAAAACAAGCTATGCTAAAGTAATGAGCCAGCAAAAGGGCCCTGAGCAGATCAGAGGTATGAACACCAGGCAAGGACTGATA
Source organism: Nannospalax galili (assembly GCF_000622305.1). Taxonomy (NCBI): domain Eukaryota; kingdom Metazoa; phylum Chordata; class Mammalia; order Rodentia; family Spalacidae; genus Nannospalax; species Nannospalax galili. Next base: position 317,594 of record NW_008343833.1, on the reverse strand, counting down.
GCACGATTTGTATCAATTCAACTTGTGGTGGTGAACGATGGAGAATTGAAGGTCAGTGCCTGGCTCCTGTTCCTGATGTAGGTGCAGATTGTCTGTGTGAGCTCTGTGGCCACTTAACCTTTTATGTCTAAGTGTCCTCATTAGTAATAATATCCCCTACCTTATAGAGGTCTATGAAAATAAATTATATAATTTTATTCTTTTACTTAACAGTATCACAGTGACTTTTGTATGTTAGACTCATCCACACACTTACAAATTGTGCATTCATTTAATCTCCATAGTGCTATGAAACACTGTGTGACACTAATTAAATGCTCAGTAAATATATTATTTATTATTTATTCATCTATTTATCTGTGTGTTATTTGGGTATTAAGACAGAGACTCATGTAGCCCAGACTGTTCTCAAACTCACAGTGTAGTAAAATGTGGTCATTCCCTCTTGACTTTTCTGTTCCTGCCTCTGGAGTGCTGACTTCCAGGTGAGAGCCACCAGGCAAACACATGTTCTTTTCTAATTGTTACAACACACATTCCTATCATATATTCTTCAAAGTGTATGTTTATTTATTTATGTGTTTATTTATTTATTTTCATTTTTTATGTCTATGAGTGTTTTGCATGTATGTAAGTGTACCTGTGTGTGCAATGTCAGCAGAGGCCGGAAGAGGGTGTTGGAGTCCCTGGCACTGTAATTACAAACAGTTTTTAGCTTCCCTGTGGTGCTGGGAACTAACTTCAGGTCCTGTACCAGAGCAGCCAGTGCTCTTGACCTCTGAACCAGGGCTCCAGCTGGTACAGGAGATCTCAGCATACTCAGGTTCGCATTCCTCTTTCCTGTTAATAGTAACTCATACATTTGCTTTACCATTCCAGCATGGTTTCACCTTTGAGTGCCAAATGTAACAAGGCCATTTCAAGAGCCCTGAAATTCTCAGCCAAAGAGACATTTCTGAAAGATCTATGTGCCTAAACGTTCCCCATTATCAATATCCCACACTGCAGTGAACCCTACGTAATTATCAGACAGGATTTTGGCAGTCTTTTCTGGTATGTGGATTGCTCTATTCTCTTCACAATGTGGTTTTCAGAACATAAGTATTTCACCTTCATTCTGGTAGGTAAATCAAGTAAAATCTGGAGAAAGTACCGGGACACAAACAAAAACTCCCATGGGACAGAGTTTAATAGCAGAGGAAAATGCACGGGACAATTCTCCTTTCAGGACAGAGGAGCTGTTGGTCTACAGGCTCTTGGCTGGGAGTTTTTATAGGGGCTTCGGGGGATGTGGAAGACGGGAAAATATTTTTTTAAAAGTTAGGTGGGAGAGAGAGAGGCCAGGGCTTATCAGGAGAGAATAGCCTCTGTCAAACTGCACCCTTCTGTCCCCTTCCAATAACCAGGATCTGGGTTATGGGATAAGGAGTCTATACACTGTGAACTTATCAAGGGAAATAACTTGTATGGAAGCAGTGTCTACATCCATGAGTCTGGGGTGCAGAGGCCTGTTTGTCATTTAAGATTATCAAAGGGGGCACAGATTGTGCCAAAATGGCTCTTTGCAGTAGGTCTCCAGTCAAAAGGTGTGAAGAGTTTGTTTATCCTGTAAGATCCTCAAAGGGGGGGCATGCTGTTCTGAAGCAGCTCCTTGCAGTAATCAGGTCTCTGGTCAAAAGGTGTAAAGAGTCTGTTTATCTTGTCTTGTGGATGGTCAGGGTGCTCATTAACTCTGTTCCTGCATTCTCAGGGGGCTTGCACAACTGTGAGGCCCTGCTGCATTGGGGAAGGAGTGTCTGTAGATCAGAACCCTAACACATTCTGTTCAAGTATTAATTATGGCTTTTAATGGACTGGGCCTTTGATATCATATCTGATGTCTTTATCGTACGGAAGTCCGCAGGCTTGCTCTTCTCATCCCTGGGTTTTTATCCCTTCTAATCTCGGATCTGCGCTTCGTCTTGAACCAGTGTCTGCTGAGTACGAAGTCTGGGTCCAGAGTCTCTTTTTTCAGGTTAATGTGCAATTGCTTCCACTATTTCCTAAGAAAGTCATCTTTCTAGATTCTAAATTGCTTTGGATTCTTTGCAAAAGGTCATTTACTTTCTTTCTGTGCATCCTTCTGAGCTCTCTGTCCTGTGCTAGCGGTTTGTTATGTGTCAGGACCATGCCGTCTCATTTACTCTAGAGTGACCTCGCAGTTCCGTAGTAACAGTTCTTTTTTTTCTTCAATATTGTATTGGCTCTGCTCTTTTATTCTTTGCATGAAATTTAAAATTAGCCTATTGATTGCATTGAATCTATAGCTCATGATGACAAAGACTGGCATCTTGGCACTGTCAAGTCTCTCTATGAAGTGAACACTCTCCATTTATATTTCTTTGGTGTCCTCCGTTAGACTATTGTAGTTTTTCTTATATAGAGAGCTTTTGAATGAATCTCTTTAAATTGATGTCTAATATTTTATTTTCTGAGGTGTGAGTGTGATTAGTATTTTGTTCTTAACTTCAAAGCTTGCTTATTGTTAAGATATAGAAAAGCAATTGACATTTGCAAATTAACCGTGCACTTCGAAACCTTGCTAAAGTTGCTTGTTAGTGCTTATGGATTATTTGTTGATTGATTAGGATTTTCTACATAATCTATCACCTCACAACAAAGCTTTGTTTATTTATGATCAGTAATAACAATGTATTTTTTTGTTATTTCTTTTTATATCTACTGGACTCACCTATAGACGGTTGAAAAGATTAGTGAAAAAGAATAGCCCTGGTTGGTTTCTTCTAGAAGGTTTTAGATACTCGGCCGTGTGATTTAGCTGTGGGCTTTCACAGGGGTTTCTTTATCAAGTTGATAACGTGCCCACCTTTGCCTAATCTGCTGGGAATATTCTCCCCACCATTAGGTATCAGATTTTGTCAATTGCCTATTTGTTTTATGTATGTGCTTACAGTGACATATTTATATGATTTTTTAGTTTTAGACATTTTGTACTTTATCTGTTAGATACAGACACATTTAACCTTTTGGTATTGTGGTGTGACACCGTAGTCTACAAATGTGTTGGGCCACATTCAATGCTATCCTGGGATCCATGTGGCCCATAAACTGCAGGTTGGACGTGTCAGCTAGAGCCTTTAACATGTGAATCGCGGCTGTTTTAAATGCTTGGTCTGATGCTCTATTTCTTTCTCATATCTGAGTCTGGTTAATTATAGTTACACAGTATCACAGTTTTATTATCAAATCTAGATGATAATTCTTAAAACACAAAGACTGACCTCTCCCATTTTATTCTTTTTCAGAATTCTATTTATCTGTTCATTGATCTGTAGTTTTACAGAGTCTTGTATGTATTCATAATGGTATCCCTGGGATTTCTATAGCAATTGAATTCTACCCGCATATCAGTTTTGGGTGACTTGACATGATCACTGTATTAAATCTTGAGGTTGTGAACATGGTTTAATCTTCCATTAATTTAGACCTTTGATTTCTCTTATTTCTATTCTATAGTTCACATAATCCATGTTCTGTACACATTCTACTAGCTTTATGCCTAAGTATTTTTCTCTTTATTGAGTAATTATAACTTTAATTTTATCCCTATGTGTTTTTCCGTGTATACAAATAAAATAGATATTGGCTGTTTATCTTTATCCCTGGCCTTAAATTGTTTCCATATTAATTCTGTGAGGCTTTGAGAAATTCTACGGGATTCTATAAGTAAGCAATCTTGTAATCCCACAGTAGGCATGGTTTATTTCTTCCTTCTTGAAATGGGGGTCTTTTTCTATCCTGTCTTTGTCATTTCAAGGACTTCCAGAACTTTGGACAACCACAGTGGTTTGTGTTTATAGCTCATGCCCTTGACATTTTTATACAGCAGAAAGAAGCATTAGCTGCAGCAGTCCTTGTCTGGTTGAGGATAGCCCTCTGCAGTCCTTGTCTGGTTGAGGTTGGCCCTCTGCAGTCCTTGTCTGGTTGAGGATGGCCCTCTGCGGTCCTTGTCTGGTTGAGGTTGGCCCTCTGCAGTCCTTGTCTGGTTGAGGGTAGCCCTCTGCAGTCCTTGTCTGGTTGAGGATGGCCCTCTGCGGTCCTTGTTTGGTTGAGGTTGGCCCTCTGCAGCTTGCTTTAAAAGAACTCTTATTTTTCTTTAAAGATAAAATTATTTTATGTTGCGTGTATGAGTGCTTTACCTGCATGTATGTAAGGGCATCCATGTTGTACAATGCCTGTGGAGGTCAGAAGATGGCATTGGATTCCCTGGAACTAGAGTTCTGGACAGTTGTTAGCCACCATGTGGGTGCCGGGAACCAAGCCCCAGGTCTTCTACAAGAGCAGCTGCACTTAACCACTAAGCCGTCTCTCCAGCCCCAATCCATCTTATCTTTGAGATTCTGACAGGACTTGTCTTGTTACTTCTACTTCAAGCCTCACCTTGATGACTTGTCTGCCCTCTCCATCTCTCTGCCCAACTTGGTGGAGATTTGTAAATTTTATTATTGTTTTCAAATGAAGAACTTTTTGTCTTACATTCTGTGATGGCTAATCCTGGGTGTCAACTTGACTGGATCTGGGATTAACTGAAATGAAGGAGATCTTCTTGATTGGATCATCTGAAGCCGGAAGACACACCTAAAGGGACTGCTGAGACATCCAGCCTTGTGGACTGAGAGACCACAGATTCTCAGCCTCTCCAGTGTGGTGCAGCCATTGTTGGACTTCTCAGAGTCTGTCCTGGGAGCTAAGCTGATAAATCCATCCATACAGAGAATGCTGACTAACACGCTTTCCGAGTTTCTTATTTTAAACCCCACTGGTTCGTGCTCTTCTCTCATTGCTCTGTTCTGTCTTCTTGCTTTCAGACAACTTAGTTTCTTTGCCTTTTTAAATTATAATTTTATCTATTTTTGTGTGTGTGTGTGTGTGTGTGGATGTGTGGAGGTATTTGGGTGCACATGTGCCAAGACATGCATGTGTAGGTCAGAGGACAGCTTTGTGAGGTCAGAGCACAGTTTGTGGGAGCTGCTTATCTCCTTCTACCTTACCGATTCCAGGGGTTGAAATCAGGTCTGCGGGCTTGGGGTCAGGTGCCTTCATCCCTGAGCAGTCTCATGGCTCACTTGCTTGCTTTGGGTAATGTTGAATTTTTGTCTAGGTTCCTAATGGTGTGACAATCTTGATTGTCAACTTGATGGGATCAAGAATTACCATGGCAACACATCTTTGTGTGTCTCTGAGGGTGATTCCAGACAGGTGTAACTAGAAGGGAAGAACCACCAGGAATGTCCACAGCACTGGCCCATGTGCCGGGTTCCTGGACCGAGTGGAAAGGCGGAGGGGAGCCCAGCACCTGCATTCATCCCACTTCCTGACCGGATGCCCTGTGATCAGCAGCCCTGTTCTCTGCTAGCCTGCCATCCCGTCATGGTGGCTGTGTCCCCCAACCTTCCCCGTCATGATGGTTGTGTCCTCCTACTCAACCGAAATAACCCTTCTCTCTTTAAGTCCCATTAGTCAAGTATTTTGTCACAGCATCATGAGAAACAGCTGATATGGTCTTTAAGACTGAAAACATGCTTTTTCAGGTGAACAATATTTCATTTTTAAGTGCTGATTCTTTATAGTTTATATTGCAGTTAAGTTTCAGAGGTGCAATGCCGTGTCCTCGTGTAGGTCCCTTTGTTTTAACTTGTTTGTGCTCCATTTGAGTTGTTTCTATTTTATTTTTGTTTGTGTGTAGATTAGGTAAATTCCATTTTAAAAAGTTTATTTTTTCTCCCCTCTGTTCTTCTCATACTGCATCATGGTTTTATTTGGTAATTATATTTTTACATATAATATTTACATGTAGTTTAAATATATATCTTTTTTTACTTTTTTTCTTTTAATATGTTTCTAATGAATTTTTCTGTATTTCATAAAGAATATCTCAAACAATCTCAATCATCTTTATACCCCAGTCCTCTCCGGCACTCTCCTACAGTCCCCCACTGGAACCCATATACTCTGTCATCTGTGTTAAGGCTCACTGTGTCAAGTCGGTGTTCCCAGACGTTCCCAAGCACAGGTTCATCTTAAACATCCTCTCTAATTATTTGACACGTCTTTTGGGGTTCCATTGTTGTAGGTTTTTAATTTTTCCTTCCCTCAAATATGTGTGTAATTTTTATTGAAGAAATTTTTTAATGATGGCTGGTTTAAACTCTGGTGTGATTTTGGCATCTTAGTGTTGAATTTATTATCTGCCTTTGTTCATTCAGACAGAGATTTCCTGGATCTTCATAGGATGAGCAATTTTCTTTCATAACTTTCACCGGTTTGGCTTTACCTTATGAAACTTTCAGTCTTGTTTAAAGGTGATCTCTCAGCTGGGCTCCCCTGGCCTTGTCATTGCCGATATGGAAGGGTCCACATTGCTGCAGCCAGGTGTATCAAAGTGCCTGTTTCTCACAGGGCGTCCATGGAGCATCAGGAGGCCTGACCAGCCCCTGTACCTTCTCTAATATGAAACTGTTGTGAAAGGCAGAGGTGCCCATTAATGCTCCACAGGCCACTCATGCTGACGCCACCCTGGGGAGACCTTGTCACACTGGGCATTGGTGAAAGTCAGCTCCCATTAACCTCCCAGGTGGAGTCCTATTCTGGCTAGATGGGGGTGGACCTCCCCAGCCCTGCACTGCTCCCCTAACACTAGAGGCAAATGTGGCTTTGAGACTGTGCCAGTTCACGTCAGCCTGCAGTGACAGCAGTCCGCTGTCCTCACCCAGGTCTTAGTGGAAAGCCCACTGTCCTAACCCAGGACTTAATGGAGGAGCCAGGACTCTCCAGGACCACACACTGCTTTCTGCCATTTTTTAAGGGTAATTACATAAATGCTTAAATGTCCAAAAAAAGCATTAAAAAAGTGAATCAATAACCCCAACACTCAAAACCCACACAACCCATTTCCATTTTTCTTTTCTGTTTCTCCTTCATGTGTTTGTTTCCATATAGTATGAGGAAGTGGATGAGATGTCGCAATATCGATCTAAAAGTGAGGTGCCTTGACTACTCAGTGGAGAAGGGATGCAGCTACGGTGGAACTGTCAATGCCTACACACTGGAAGTAACACAACTGAAAGTGTGTGTGTGTGTGTGTGTGTGTGTGTGTGTGTGTGTGTGTGGATGGCAGGGCAGGATGAAAAGGTTGGCTTTCATACAGGAGGAAGTAAGAACTCTCCTACCAAGAACTCACCAGATAAACAGGACAATTATTTATTTGGACTGTATTCCATTTATCCACATAGCACTACAATTTATGCATTTTACAACCTGAATAGACCATTTTACTATCAATTTTATTGATTTTTACATCTTTTATTAACTTTTTCCACAAAGTTTATTATTATCTATGATGCTGTAATAAACTTGGTTATTGATAAATATTTTCTTAAGGTTTAGAATTTTTACAATAATTATTTAGAATTAAGTTGCTAGGTAAGAAGGTTGTTATAAAGTTTTATAAATTTGTCAATCAACTTTCATAAATATTGGCTTATATATTCTCATATATTACATCTAAAAGTATGTTTAAGAACAACTATATGTTTCTGTATTTCTGTACATAGATGACAGATATCTCGAAAAGCAAGTGTTACCTCTGTAAAACTTAGAGAATGTATTAGAAAAATGTCAAATATGTCTTAATTATAGTTATGAGGCTGCAAATGAGATGAGAAGGCTAAGAAAATGCACCTGTGCATGCTGGGAATGTGGCTTCTCTGCGGGATTCATTGCTTATAATCATATGGCAACAATTCTTTAATTAGTATATGCAGAATATTTATCTGCTAAACATTAGTCTTACATAAACTTTGGGCAAACAGCATCTATATTATTTGTCTATG
>NW_008343833.1:304550-309522 GCF_000622305.1 Nannospalax galili | reverse complement strand
ATCTAACAGCCAAAGCTTTTACCACTACCCCCATGGTATAAGTATCCTAGTTTTCTCTTAATAGACAGAGAGCTGGGTCGCAGAGCTGCTGAATCACTGAGAGCAGAGACACTTAATAAAGCTGTAACACAGACTAAGCCGAGTCTTGAGTCTTGTGTCTTACTACCGGCGACCTAGCCTCTCCGGGGGGCAGCACTCCTCCGTTACCGACTTGCGGACATTCCTAGCTTTCGCTGTCCTCGTACTCTTCCCGCGTGGTTCAGTGGCCAGTGGACCTCGCATCCTGAGGAAAGTACACGGGTGAAATAGGGACAGGATTCGGCTGGACAATGCTCCAGTAGCAGAGGAACTTTCAACACCAAAAGCCGCACCCAGGAGACACGAGCCGTGGTGCCACAGAACGCGGCCCGCCGGAAAAGCTTACGGGGCCAGACCTGCCATCCTCCAGACGCACGACGGGGAAGCCTGCGGACCTGCCGTGCCATTCGGAAAGTGCGCACAGGGACCCCGAGAGCCCAGCATGCACACGCCTATATATTTGCACACGCCTATATATTTTTAGCCTGGTGTCGTGGCACATGCCTGTAATCCCAGGACTTGGGAGGCAAAGGCAGGCAAATCTTTGTGAGTTCAAGGCTGGTCTGGTCTACATATCAAGTTCCAGGCCAGCTGGGGCTATAGAGAGACTGTGTCTCAAAAAGACCAAATATAAATACGTTTTAATGTTGTATGTATTATTCTTTTGCCTGTATGTAATGTAAATGCATTCCTGCATGCAATGCCTGTGGAGACCAGAAGAGGGCATCAGATCCCCTGGGACTTGAGTTACTGATGGTTGTTAGCCACCATGTGGTGCTGGAAACAGAACCCAGTTCCTCTGCAAGATCAAGTGCTCTTAACTGCTGAGCCATCTCTCTAGTCCCTAAAGATATCTTCTAATATAAAGACATTTCCTTAAATTTTCTAGTACTTGGGACTGGATCACAGTCTTGCCATTGCTGGCCAAGCATTCTGGCATTCTGGATACAATCTCTGCTCATGTTCATTTTTATTTGAAACAAGGTCTCACCATATTGCCCAGGCTGGCCCTGAACTCCCTTTGTAGCCATTGCAGGCCTGAACTTGTGAACACGGTGCCTCAGCCTACTGTGTAGCTGCGACTTTAGGCCTGTGCCTGCAAGTCCAGCAACCAGAGGCGTTTATGTCTGTTGTAAGATTTAATCTGTTTATTTTTCCTTTTGTATAGTTTTCAATGCCTGTCCTCATGTGAATTTCTCATACTGAGGAAGCTAAATAAATGCTGATGCTTTCAAGGGTTTTATGGTTTTATCGTTAAATTGGAGTATTTTGAAATAGTCTCCAGTAAGTTGTTATTGGAGTCCCTTTAGAATCTGTAAAACTATTATTGAGGACGTGAGATGGTGTTTGTTAGCATGAGTTCACCTTGCGCTCAGTATTCCATGTTAGGAATTATAGACATTTTACAAGTGTTTACTACTACATTATTTAAAGCTGTTATTAGATGGTAACACTATACTGACATATTTGGGGAAGAAAGTCTTTGGAGAAAAGTGAACATAGTGATGCTGTACAGTTTTGCTGATCAGCTATTGCCTAGTAGAGGCTGGACTTCCAGGTTGCCGCCTCATTCAGCCTGTCACTATGGGCTGCTTTGATCAAATACAAGGAAAACATCCAGTGTCACAAACATAATAGCTGGAAAAGTGTGCAGTATATTTGTGTCCTTTTGGGAAAAAATGTATATTTTTCATTGATGCTGTAATCAAACTTAAGTGAGTTTCTCAAATACTAATTGCAGAATGGAATCTGAAATCATATAATGACCTTTCATTTTCTTTGTATTAAAATCCATTCCCCTTTCTTGCACTGTAAGTAGATTTTACATCCTCCAAAGTCCTCCCAATTTTGACATATTCAATTATACAGTATCAAAAGTTGTAATTGATGGTTGGAGTAAATGGCTTAGTGATTAAGAACACTGGCTGCTCTTACAGAGGATCCAGGTTCCGTTCCCAACACACATAGGTTTGTAAATATCCCTGTAACTCCATTTCCAGGTGATCTGACACCCTCTTCTGGCCTACATCTTCTGGCATTGTGTGCACCTGGTACACTTAGACACATTCAGATAAAACACTCATATATATTGAATATGATTATCCCTGAGCTTATGAGAAAAGTCTATACATATTTGGATACTGTCAGGCTTATGGAAGTAAATGCAAGTTTTCCAATGCTCTAATTTTACCTAAAAATGTTTATGGGAAAATGTTATGGGCAAAACCCAAGGCCAGTCGTCCCCCAGATGTACCAGCCTCACTTTAATATGTTGTGTGTCTGTCATTTGTTCTTTCTGGTAAAAATGGAGTTTTAATGAAGCATGGAATCAGTTAATTCTATGGAGATCTGAGTCAAGGGGCCATTTCTGCAAACCACTGTCAGAGTTTCTATGAGGCAGAATGTTTCACACCTATTTTCCATTGGATAATGTATATTAAAAAAGACATAAAATATCAATATCAAACAGAATTAATGGTGCATTTTAAGACAAAGAATCCTTCAATCTCCAAGAAATAGTAATTAGGGTACTGTTAGGTGGATTTCAAATATTTCCTTGGGCCTAGAGAAACAGCTCAGCAGTTAAAAGCATTGCTAATCTTGCAGAACACTGGGAGTCAGCTCCCTGCACACACATGGCAGCTCACAACAACTTGTGACACCAGTTCCAGGGATCCAGTGCCCTTTTCTGGCCTTTGGGCACTGCACATGTGTGATACACACGTAAAAAATCGAGACAAAACACTCATACCCATAAAATAATAATAAATCTTTAAAGCTTTCCGATATGGTGTAAACTCAAAACAGAGCTCTGTTCTCAAAGTTAGTAAGAAAAATTCTGTACCTTGCCGAATGGCAGTTCATACAACTACCCCCTCTAAAATGCATCCGATATTTTGCAATTTCCTCCCTTGTAAAAATTTCTTAACTGTTGAATTTTGTGAAATAATTTCACGAAATCAACCTTTTTCTTTGACACTTTAGAGAGGCTTCTGTCTTCGAACTTCAGGCTCACTTCCTATTTCTGGAATCTTCTCTGTTTTCGTCCTTACAGATCTCCATTCTCTGCATAGTGGCTTACAGTGGAGAGAAGCCAAATTCACTCCCCATGAAGAGTTTCCTAAAAGCATTCACCTACTGGATTCAGATCAAAGGGGTGACTTAGTCAATTATTAATGCGGAGAAGCAGCGGCCGTAGGAACAGTGCAGACAGTTCCCCAAGGGGTCCCCAAATCCACATCAGGCCCCGCTCTGCTTCGTGTGATACGGGCAGCCAAGCACATGTTGTCTGCTGAGCTGCTGCTGATCTATACCTAACAAAGATGGACTCAGAGAGATGAGGCACAGCAACAGTCTGCTTTCCACGTGAGTCGCCCTCTGTACGGGATGCTCCTGAGGCCTGCTGGGGCCTTTACACACAATCCTTGGCTTGGCTTAGAGGTAAGACTGGACTCGCCCCTGGGAACTTCTTTACTGTTTCTATTTGAACAACAACCAGTAATTTCTTAGGAGCTGGATGAACTCATAGACTCTCTTCCCACTATAGGTAAAATTAGCTTAATTCACGAGTATATGATTGAGAAGGTAGAGACAAAATCCCGTATTCTCTTGGGTTCAAATGTGTCTTACTGCACCAAAAGGCTATAGTTTTTCCATGTCATTAAAACATCTTATATGTGCCATTTCAATGTGTTTTAAGTTCCCTGCTATGTGTCATGAGACAAGTACACCATCTTTCTATTTTAAATTTAAACAGAAACAGAAACTCTAGAGAGAAAAAAGCCAACACTGTGTATGTACCAGAGAAACACCTCAAAGGCAGGCCGGATCAGGCCGGATCTTGCTTTGATTTGATTTCTTCAGTTGTTTGTTTGCTTAGAACATTGTGAATTCACCCACGCAGCCCCGGTTTCTCCAAGGTGCTGGTCTCCAAGGGGTTGGGGCTCAGAGTCGAGCTCACTTGTAAGCAGCACCTTCCGGTGGGCTGTACTGGCCTCCTTGTCTCCAGATGCCAGCAGGAAGCCAAGCTAGTTCTTATTCTGAAGGTGACTGGCCTCAAAATGTAGGGATGAAAGAAAAGAAGCCAGGCAGCCCTCCAGGTTGCCTTGAGGTGTTCTTTCTCCTGACATTGATCGTAAATCTACTGACACAGGAGCCCTCACCTGAGCGGGGCATGGTGACCAGGCTGCAGACTGCTTGGAGCTCTGGAGAGTCATCAAAGCACAAACAGCTACTCAGGAGACACAGAGAGAAGGCCCAGGAGCCCCAGCTATGGTCCTGACAGCTGTGCAGAAGCAGGGCCTGCTGTCTCCTGTTTATCTTGGTCTCCTCAGTTTTCCTTGAGAATTTCTGGAGAATATGGAGGAACAAGCTCCCCAACATGTATGCAGAAACCGATCTCAGCAAGGCAAGGGGAGACTGTCTAAAAGGTCAGATGCATCAAGAGCTCCTTTAAAGGGGAACCTGTTCCTAGGGCCTGTTATAGCATATAGCCGTCATCCGACAGCTGCTGCTACCAGACTTTAGAGAGTGACTTGCACAGCATCACACCTGGATCAGCCCATGTTGGGGAACCCTGCTGCTAGGGTTGTAGTCCTCCATGTCCAGATAGCTCTAAGGGGCTCGGCCGCTATATGGAAGGACTTCCCTTCTCAGCAGGGGGCCTCCTGCTCTCTGCCTGACTTACCTGGAAAGTGCCGCCAAGGACGGATGCCTGACCTTATTTGGAACATGAACTTTGGCATAGTTACCTGGAGTAAAAACTACCCCCAGGTTTTTTCTATATGATAATCAGGCATTGCCCAGTAGTTGGATGATAGGAGTCTACTGCCACATGTAAATAAAGCATACTATGAGCACCTATCAGCTGAAGCATTGGCTACTGCCCCCAAAC
>NW_008343833.1:292524-303485 GCF_000622305.1 Nannospalax galili | reverse complement strand
TCACGGTATTTTATCACAGAAAGAAAAAGTAACAGACACAACTGTGAATATAGTTTGGATCGGTAATTGGCAGAATTTGAAATCGTGACTATTTTTTCCCATGAGTTAAGCATTTTCCTTTAGGTCACTGGTAGACACACTTTTATGAAGAACACGGTGTCAACATGACTTAGACCTGGGAGCCAGTCTGGGTTGCGACTTGTCTGCGTAGGCTGCTGGAGCAAAAAACCGTACCATGAACCATTCATGAAGGAAGAAGACAGTGTGCTGGCACCAACAGCCTCAGTGTCAGCCACAGCAGGTGAATACGCTAAGCATTTTCCTTTAGGTCACTGGTAGACACACTTTTATGAAGAACACGGTATCAACATGACTTAGACCTGGGAGCCAGTCTGGGATGCGACTTGTCTGCGTAGGCTGCTGGAGCGAAAAACCGTACCATGAACCATTCATGAAGGAAGAAGACAGTGTGCTGGTACCAACAGCCTCAGTGTCAGCCACAGCAGGTGAATACGTTTCACACGTTGTTGATTCCACAGATGCCTCGGTCATGAAGGACCTTGAAAATATCTCCATGAAAGCAAGCTCGTGTCCTGTCTGGGAAGGGACACCACAGCCATTCGGCATAAGAAAACCAGTGTCACAGAGCTGGTTGCTGGTTCTCGGTAGCATACAGTTTTCTGCGGTAACTGATCCACGTAGAGACCCCTCACTGATGACGTGGGTTAGTGGGTTTCAGAAGCAGGTGCTGAATCAGGGTAACAGCACAAGATACAGTGGGAGTGTGTTTGGAGACATAGATTGAACCCAGGGTTGTACGGTCCTGGGGAAGGGACTTCATTACCTTTCCTTCATTGCTGTAACAGATGTTTTGACTAGAGAAAGGAAAGTTTTTCCAGCTCAGGAATTGAGGCCCCAGCCCACCACAGTGAGGTTCCTAGGGTCAGGAATGTGCGGCAGGCGGGCACACTGCTTCCTGCGTCAGGAGGCTCAGGCAGATGCGTGCCGGCACTCAGCTCATTTCTCTTTTCTTCAGTCTGGGACCCCAGTCCACAGGATAGTGCTGCCCACACCCGGTGGGTCTTCCCTGCTCAGTGAACGTCCCTAGGAACTTCACAGACGTGCCTAGAGAAGAGTCTCCTAGATGATTCTAAATCCCATCAAGTTGATAAGACTTAACTGTCACAGGAGCTTACCAAAGCTCTTCAGCTGCGCACCCATGTGGTGTGGTAGAACATTCATCTCACAGCACTACGAAAGGAAAACCATATTTCTGTAATTTAATTCAGAAAAATTCAATATGCCACTTGTTGCTAAAATTCCCGATGGGGGCAGAATGTCTGCAAAGTCAACACCCTTCCTTCCGTGGTTCCAAGAAACCCAGGTATGATTCCAATAATTCCACTAAATGCACTCTGGGAAATAAATGTCTATTGAGTTTCCTTACAGAGCAACAGGTGAGGGTTACTTAGAAGAGTATGGGTGCCCCCCACCTAAGTCTGCTCTGGAAACTCTTCACCTAAGTGGATGCTGAGAGAGAGCCCCAGGCTATATACCCTCGCCCCTCCCAAGGCCAAAGCAATTAGAGCCGATTTGCTCTTCGTGGGTTTGTTGGGAGGTTTTGCTGGACTCTTGGATGAGGTTCCATAGACTCCCTTCCATTCTGGGTGGCGAGCGGTCAACAAGCCCAGCTGGGACAGTCTAAGGCAAGCAAGCAGGCACAGGTGAGCTCAGGTGTCTGTTGGCGGCCAGTCCTATACAACAAGCTGTGAGTGCCTATCACATGACATGGAAAGATGCTTGTGGGGCTGATTCTAGGTCCTGATGAAACTTTATGACCACCCTCTTCACACTTTGCTTTCAGGCTTGAAATATAACCTGAAGAGTAGGAATTTAGTATGAACCATACAGGACATGTGAGCACATGACCCCAATACATTTATGTAGTAATCTGAAATGGTGGCTGTAATTAATGCCTTACAAAGGATTATCACTTCTAGTCATGTAAGCTCTACAGTGAACTACAATGTACAAAGGGCTGTTTAACAGAATAGATAAAAATTACAGGAGATGTTTGAGAGAGAGAGCACTGTGTTGAGCACATAGTATAACTGAGCACCATGCACCACAGGGAGTTTCAATAGAAGAAGCACAGAAACTCAGCGATCACTGATTAGAGGAAGGACGTGCAATGTTCTTGCCACTTCTCAGGGGTGAAGGGGAAGAGTTTGGCAGGGGGTCCACCACCACTGTGCAAGCAGCATTTGCTCTCTGCCTCCCCACATTGCTTCCATTTGGTTATAAACTTCAGCTCCATTCAGCCGTGGAGCCCATTCGAAGGACAAGCTGATTTCTGTTCTTATCCCTCATCATCTCGCCTCTACGCTGTGACTACTGTTATCGGAATGATTATTCAACTGCAGAGAAGAACCAGGATTAGAAACATTCGGCCCTTACTGATGCCGTGAAATTCACCTCAAGGTTACAAAGTCCATAGGAAGAGCCCTTAGGTGGTTTAAAGCTGAAAGCTTTCTCACATCACAAAGTATGCAAGGATGTATTTTCGTTTTTTTTTTTAAGGATGTATTTTCTTATTGCCCCTATTCAGTGTAGTACTGATAGTCAAAGTCAGACAACTTGGGCAGGTAAAAGACATAAAAGCATGTAAATCAAAAAAGAAACAGTGAAACCACCTCTATAGATTGCAAACATCATAGACACACATAAATATACACATACAGACCTACACACAAACACACCACACACTACACACATACACACAGATACAACACATACATGTAGACACCACTCACGCATACAACATGCACATTCTCACACACACACACACAATACACACACTTCTTGGAATCTAAGTGTTTGTCGATAAACATGAATAAAAATGTGGCACATACCATATAATGAGATATTCACCTTTAAAACAAAGGCACATGAAGGACATCGCGCAAAGCGGACCAGACATAAAGCACAAATACTGTCTGACCGCATTTATATGATCAATATAAAGACCATATAATGAGATATTCACCTTTAAAACAAAGGCACATGAAGGACATCGCACAAAGCGGACCAGACACAAAAGCATAAATACTGTCTGACCTCATTTATATGATGAATATAAAACAGTCAAAATCAGAGCAGATGTGTGAAACAGGAAGTGAGGAGATGTGGGTCCTCAGAACACATACATTGTAACGACATGAAAATTGCACTTGTCTATGACAAATGACAGGTGCTAAGACGTTAGCTAGAGGGACAAAGTGCCTCTGAGAAGCTTCGGGCTTCCACACTGGCGACAGCGAGGGCTTGAGTGAGTTGAGGGAATACAGACATTTTTCAAAACTCATTGGACAGTGTGCTTAGCATAATTTCATTTCACTGCACTAAAATCACTTGGATTTTTTAAAAATAGAATAAACAATAGAGATAATAAATGAAATTCAAAAGCAAGTGCCAGTAATGGATTTAGAAGTCAGGAGACAGCACTGGAAACACAGTGTTCAGATCAGTCTGCTTTAGGCTTTGTGCTGTGAAGTTACCAAAGTGAAGTCCCTAAATTATCAAGGAAGCCTTGCCTCAGATCTGCACACACCTGGTGGGACGTTGCTCTGAGACCTACAGATGGGGGCGGGGGTGGGGGGAGGCAGCACACACTTGTCTGAGTCAGCTGGTGTTCTCACAGGCACCTCTGATCCTGAGTGAGCTGGTGTTCTCACGGGCACCTCTGTAAATTATCAAGGAAGCCTTGCCTCAGATCTGCACACACCTGGTGGGACGTTGCTCTGAGACCTACAGATGGGGTGGGGAGGCAGCACACACTTGTCTGAGTCAGCTGGTATTCTCACGGGCACCTCTCATCCTGAGTGAGCTGGTGTTCTCACGGGCACCTCTCTGGTGTTCTCACGGGCACCTCTGATCCTGAGTCAGCTGGTGTTCTCACGGGCACCTCTCATCCTGAGTGAGCTGGTGTTCTCACGGGCACCTCTCATCCTGAGTGAGCTGGTGTTCTCACGGGCACCTCTCATCCTGAGTGAGCTGGTGTTCTCACGGGCACCTCTCATCCTGAGTGAGCTGGTGTTCTCACGGGCACCTCTCATCCTGAGTGAGCTGGTGTTCTCACGGGCACCTCTCATCCTGAGTGAGCTGGTGTTCTCACGGGCACCTCTCATCCTGAGTGAGCTGGTGTTCTCACGGGCACCTCTCATCCTGAGTGAGCTGGTGTTCTCACGGGCACCTCTCATCCTGAGTGAGCTGGTGTTCTCACGGGCACCTCTCATCCTGAGTGAGCTGGTGTTCTCACGGGCACCTCTCATCCTGAGTGAGCTGGTGTTCTCACGGGCACCTCTCATCCTCAGGGGCTGTTCCAAATTCTGTCACAATCTACGTCTAGGGCTGACTCCCTTGAGAATGGCCTTTGTGAAGAGAGCTGTACACCTCTATTGTCTCGTACCTGGTTCATTTTCCCTTTCTGATGATCTGGCCATTTTAAGAACTTACAATAAAACAAGTTAATAACAAGAACACGTCAATAGATTTCCTTCAGTGTACTTTTTACTATGAGTTCAAGGAAGACAATACACAGAACAGATGAAGGATAAATAAACGCAGGTGGAGAACAGAGGAGTGTTCTTGAAAACTCAATTTTCTTCCGTGATAGAGGCCAGAGAGGCAATATTAATGGACTTCTCCTGGGTAGCACGCCCTACCTCAACAATACTTTGATACCTAATTGTTTTACATCAAACCTTAGCGTCCACATCATCCAAACTGACAAAACATAAAAGTCATGGGTCAGTGCACTACCCTGGCAAAAACTAGATGCCCTGCCTGCATCCTGGCTGCCAGATTACCTGGAGAATAAAGTTCTACATGACTTTTAGCTTGACCTTGGGATGTGTTCAAGCCTTTGGGAGGACATCTATCTAATGCAAATGTATGATCTTTGGTGCTTCCAAGACTGCAATTTCCTAGAGAAAGATGAAGAGTATTTCTGAGAAAATTCTGGAATATGTCAAGGAATACACAGCTAGAGATGTATAACAAGAGGTCTGATCCTTGTTTGTGTTGTTTCTAGCCCATAGATGACTATACTCCTCCACCAGCACACAATCCTGTGAGACTATGAACATCCCACCTCAGTCTTAAACAGTATGGCTTGCTTTAGGGCTTCCTTATATGTCTGTTTACCAAATTGATCTCTTAATTGGAAATCACTGGATGCTGAACGCTGGGAACAGTTACTGCTCTACAGTGGTGAGAGCCTGTCCATGTTGTCCTTAACTGTCAATTTGGCACAGCCTAGAATCACTTGAAAAGAGAGTCTCAATTGTGTAATTGTCCATCAAGATGGTTTGTGGGAATGTCTGTGAGGGATTGTCTTGATTGTTGATTGCTGTGGGAGAGCCCATCCATTTTACCCAAGGCACCTGGTCTTGAGCTGTGTAAGAAATCTAGCTGAGCGTGAGCCTGCTTGCCCTACTCTCAAGCAGCATTTCTCTCTGGTTCCTGCTGAGTTTCCCTGCCTATGAGTGAGTTCCTTGGTTGGAGGTCAAGTGCTGTGGAGTAGCAAGCAGGTCTCCTTCAGCTCCCTGCCTTGAGTTCCAGCCTTGAGTTCCCTCAGTGCTATACTGTGATCTGGAAGTGCAAGATGAAAAAACCCTTTCCTCTACAAGGTTGCTTAGTCAGGATGTTTATCGCAGCAGCAGATTGAAACTAGAACAGAATTCTAACAGCAAAAAAGAGTAGACATACGGAAAAATTAGGGCTTTATTGACCCGTTTTATTTATTTCCATTCTTTTATAAAAATACTTTGTTATTTTTATTTTATTTTATGTGTATGAGTGTATTGCCTGCATTTAAGTGCACCTATGTCTTGCAATTCCTGCAGAGGTCAGAAGAGGGCGTCGGATCTCCTGGAACTGGAGCTATAGATGGATATTTGCTGCCATGTGAGTGCTTGGAATCAAACCCCAGTCCTCTGCAAGAGCAGCCAGTGCTCTTATCCTCAGAGCCATCTCTCCAGCCTCTTTACTTCTATTCTCGAGGGTAGAAATGACTTTATTTCTGATGAAGAGGAAGTGATGTTCATTTTCTGGATGCATTATCAGAGACAGAGTCAAATACCACCTTGTAGGAACCTGTGCATTTTTACTGAATTTTAACTCCACAGATTTTGGATATTTTCCCCCTAGTAACTAACCAGCTTTTATCCAGACCTATAACAAGGGTCCACTTTTGCAATGTTGTTTTCTTAATTCTGGTGTTTGGAGTTTCTAGCATATTCTATGGCTTACAGAAGATTTCTGTTACTGTGTTGATTAGGAAACAACTACCAAAATCTTCTTTTGTTTTGTTTGTTTGCTTTTGTTGCTGTTTTAATTTTTTTATTATTTTAATTTTATGTGTATGAGTGTTTTGCCTGAATGTGTGTAAATGCATCCCCCTGCAGAGGCCAGAAGAGGGTGTCAGTTCCCCTGGAACTGGAATTACTGACAGTTGTTAGCCACCGTATGGGTGCTGGGAGCTAAACCTGTGTCCTCTGGAATAACAGCCAGTGCTCTTAACTTTGGAGCCGTCTCTCTAGTCCCATTGTTTTTGAAATAGCATCTCCCTGTAGCCCCAGCTAGCCTATAATTTGCTGTGTAAACCACACTGGCCTTGATCTCACAGAGGCAGGAGAATATCATGAAGCTTGAGGCACATGGCATGTGTTCCTGCCACGGGCCCCAGTTCTCACTAGTTTCTCTGAAGAGAGCTCGCCCACCTGTGAGCACCATCTTCTGCAGCAAGGCGCAAATGGAGCTCACATCTGGATGTCTTCTTTCCCCATCAGACAGATCTCACTTTATTTTACGTTCCCATTAATCGCTCTCCTGTTCCTTGTTTATCAGAGTCTGGTACCCATCACTAATAGATTAGTGATAGATTACCTCTCCAGGTCAAGACTTCATCAGCCATTAGCTGAAGAGTTGTGACTTAGAGTTTGCATACTCTCAGCTGTTTTCCGGTACAAATTGCTCTGAGTTGTTTGTGTCTGTGAACTTTGGAGGCAAAAGGTTTTTGTTGCTGTGTACAAGGAGCTGTCACAGCACACAATTCCAGCTGATAATTGCTTTGGGGTTTCTGAATTGTCAGGGTAGAAAAATACCACATAGTTATTTGCCTTTTCTGGAAAAATAGCAATAATAATTGTGATAGCATCTAATAGTACTGAAAATTAATATCTAGTGTTTTAAGTGTATTAATTCACAGGTACATGTATACATAGATATATTATGATGCTGGTAGATAAATGGATGGATGGACAAAGATAGATAGGCGATAGATAGATGATAGATAGATAGATAGATAGATAGATCGATGATAGATTAGACAGATGATAGATGATAGATAGATAGATGATAGATTAGATAGATGATAGATAATAGATTATAGGATTATAGATGATAGATAGGTAGGTAGATAGATATAGATAGACAGATGATTGATAGATAGATAGATAGATAGATGATAGATAGATAGATGATAGATAGATAGATAGATAAGATAGATAGATAGATAGATAGATAGATAGATAGATAGATAGATAGAGATGGTAGACAGTTACATGATAGATGATATATAGATAATAGATAATAGATAGACAGATAATAGATAGACGAGAGATAGATGATAGAGAGATGACGTGATAGATGACAGATGATAGATGATTTAACTATGATCAATAGATGATAGATGATAAATAGATAAATGATAGATATAGATAGATGATAGTTAGATAATAAAGACACAAGCATATCTGATATTATGTTACCCAACCACGTACTTCAGGTGTGTGAATACATCAATATGTGCAAATCACCCACATACAACAAGACATCAGTTATTTTCCTCATCTCAATAACACCTAAGGCTACCTGACAGATAAATTCTATGCTTACTCGCAAAAATCCACTCAGATTGAAAAGCATCAGATGATTTGCCCGAGGCCGCGTGCTAGCATGGCAAGACACTGCCAGGAGCAATGTGTTCTGGGTCCTAGTTCAGGCTTTTCTAGCCCACCCGAGACACTGCTGGTCTATACTCCTTGTAGGGAATCACCGAGAGCTCCCTGCTTCACACACTCTTGTCTCTAGGATTTCCCTGCTCTGCTTGCTGATGACTATGCAGAAGAAGCAAAAGCCATTTTCTGCCCCTGCGTCCTCCATTTTCTGATGAATGTCTGAGCCAGAGGAGAGTGTCCTTCAGACTTTTCTGACAAATCAAGCTTTGATGACAGCAACGATTCTGTCCTGTCAGGCATTACACAGCAGGTGTCGGGAAAATAAATTCTGTCATCCTCAACAACCCTCTGGCAGGACACTTTATCTTCAAATCAACAATAATGCAGGCATTTCTTGGAAGGTGAGTGAGTGGGTGCAGCTAAGTGGAATTTAAAGTAGAGGAAAGAGCCAGCCCTGTGAATGATCCATTACACTGGCTTTGATTTGCCACCCTTAAAACGTGACCTCATACACATCACTGCTATTCAAATAAGCAGTGGCCTCTGGAGTCAAAGTCACAGTCATGAGATCAGAATCGAAGCAGTGAGGAGACTTAACCCCCATTGTCTAGGGGCTGATCTAAACCTACTATATTTACATGATGTCAAAGACACTGTCCTTTGTAGCATACAGTAAGACACTTCATTTGTCTAGAGATATGACAGAGATAGGGTTTTCTCTAGTATCTATGACCTCTGCAGGCTGTGTTTACAGCACCATCCATGAGTTCCCTCCCATTGACTGGTCTTTAAGTACAACTAGACGCTGTTGATTACCCCCAAGATAAAAGTGCCACTACTGTCCCAATATAGTTCGCTATGCTGGCCATTGATGTGGGTATTAGGCTTTAAAGCTGGGGTTGGATCATTGATTGGATTTCTTCCTTAGCAGCTTGTACAGAATCCTCTAGAATTATGAGAGCTGGTCTTCAGGGAGGAGACTTCCTGGTCGTTTCCAGCTCCATTGCTCCAAGCCATATGTCTGAAGTGTGTCCTGTCTTCCACAGTAGGGTCTTACCTTCAAGTTCTGGGAAGTGGATCCTTACAGACAAGTACAGCATTCACCATTCATCAGAGAAGCTTCTCTTTGTAACAAATGGAGGCTATTTCATAATCCTACAGCTGGTCACAGAAAGAGAGCAAGTGCCTATGAGATGCCCAGCCCTAAGTGGCACATCTACAGTGGAGTCTCTGCCTAAAGCTCACAGAACATAGCAGAACCGGGGTGGGGAGAGTACTAACGCATCCCTCAGCTCTCATCAGCAAAATGTCCTCAGGTAACAGAGTGTGATGCACACAGAAAGTCACAACTGGCCAAGGCGTAGAGAATAAGAGACCGCAGAGTGCGTGTCCCCGACAGGACTCCTTATTAAACCTCACCCACCCATAGGTCAGACACCACTGCAGAAGAGGAAGCAGAAAGATCATCAGAGACAGGGTTGGTGCATGAACATGTGGAAACAGGCATTCAGGCCTCTGGGAACTCGCTCATATGAACTTGAAACAATGGTGTCAGCACGCACAAGACCCATTCTGACTCAATCAGACAAAAACCCAGCATAGAACTGTGGAAATGGGCAGCAGGCCCCAACCTTAGCCTAGGAACGATTGGCAGCTGCTCACTGCTGTGTGAGGAAGAGCTGATCTTCTTTAAGGCAGCGATTCTAGATAGGCTGACTAGGCTCCAGTGGATGAACTTGTACCAAGGGACATCTGAGTACCAAAGCTTGGCTGGATAGGCCTTAACATATATGACAGAATGCATGAAATCTGGTGGGGGGCTATGGGGTGGTATGAGTGGGGGAAGTAGTCTATGATTAAGATTTATTGTATGAAATGCACAAAATTTCAATAAAAATATAAAATGTAAAAGTAACTTCAAAAATTAATAAAAACATTTGCCCTGTGCCTTCTAACCTAAGAGCCAAGATTTTGTAAGCACTTGTCCAAACATAACCCAAAATGATTCCCAAATCAAGGAACTTCAGGTCAGCAAGTACTCTGAGGGCCTTAACTGTCTTTCTTATGCTCTCTCTACTTTTCTTTTGGAGGCTTGAATTTGAGATGCCACTAGATATGAGTGCAGCCGTGGTCTACATGTTTATTTCTTAATACAGATAAAGGTCAGGTGAACACCTTTGGATATAAACGCGTTGGATGGAGCAGTGGTATGTGATAGAACCCTGCATGCTGCCTGGGGCTGGTTCTGTGCGTGTACACATGATGAAATTGCATAGGAATACACAGAGACACACATACATACACAACACAAATACATATCCACATTCACAGTCCACATCACACACAGCACACACATACAGACATCTATATGTGAAACCAATGAAATCAGTGAATTTTCTTGTTTAAAACTGCTGTACAGTTACATAAAATGTTACTACTGGGAGAACCGCGGTGCACGCTGAATGTCACTCCTTTCAAGCTGTTTTTACAAACACCTGGGAATTGACAGTTGTGCAAAGTTAAAAGTTCTAAAATGTGCGTTGTGAATTAGTTTCCAGTGTGGAGAACATGGACTGTTCTTTAGAGATCCTGAGTTTACAGTGCAAGTTTCTGAGAAGCAACCATGAGCTGGATCTCAGTGACCACTTCCTGCACTTGGACAGCGTCATGAAGAAACAGGGCAAAGAGCTTTCTCCTCTGAGTCGTCTCCCAGCATCTTCCTGCCTCCACTCGATAGTACAGACGTTTAGGACAAATAGGGCCGTTTACAATCCAGGCTGGACCGCTTACAAGCTCTACAACTTACACCAGTTTACCTGGTTTCTTGTACTTTATTCATCCACAAAATGGTGATCTAAAAGGTCTTATTGTAGGATGTAGAATATACATACATACATATATGAAACATGTTATATGTAAAACTGAATGAATGAAACTATA
>NW_008343833.1:292029-292319 GCF_000622305.1 Nannospalax galili | reverse complement strand
CAGGGCGTTTTCCTTTCATTTTTCAAAACAGCCCATCCTCCATTCTACAGAGTCCTTCTAAGACACTCAGCGCTAAGCCCGCCAGGACACAGGACCCTCCAGGGTGTGTGAGATGCCCGATGACACTTAAGTGAGTCGTCCATGTTTTCAGCTGCTCCCTTTTCTAGTTTTTAACCACCACTTCTTCTTCAGTTTTAAACACTGTCTTCGTTTCCAGTGAAATAATGAACAAGAGTAGTTTGCACATACACAAACTTTGTAATTCTATACCTGTACATAAAAGATCGTGT
>NW_008343833.1:289568-290885 GCF_000622305.1 Nannospalax galili | reverse complement strand
TATGTGGTGTTCCATAGTCAGGCACACACACACGCATGCACACACACATTCATAACATAGGTAAATATATTTCTTAAAGTATCGTCTATATACACTAAGATACTTATAGGAAAGTTAATATGTAGAACAGTCACAACAACAACAACAACAAAAGCCCACAAAAGAACAATTCAAATATCCACTGAATGTAAGTGATAAATTGCAACACTTTCGCACGATGGAATCATTACAGTTGTGTTGGCATGGATGAATATTGCAATGGACAGTCTCTAAGGGAAAAAGGTTACGTTGGTTCATGGTTCTTAAATTTTTTTATAGAATGTTTGTATATTTCATAACAGGCACACACACACGCATGCACACACACATTCATAACATAGGTAAATATATTTCTTAAAGTATCGTCTATATACACTAAGATACTTATAGGAAAGTTAATATGTAGAACAGTCACAACAACAACAACAACAAAAGCCCACAAAAGAACAATTCAAATATCCACTGAATGTAAGTGATAAATTGCAACACTTTTGCACAATGGAATCATTACAGTTGTGTTGGCATGGATGAATATTGCAACGGACAGTCTCTAAGGGAAAAAGGTTACGTTGGTTCATGGTTTTTAAATTTTTTTATAGAATGTTTGTATATATCATAAAGAACATCTCAATCTTAATCGTCTTTATACCCCTTCCCCACTGGCACCCTCCCATAGTCCCTCACTGGAATTCATACATTCTGTTCTCAATCATTCTTAATCATCTTTATACCCCCATTCCCACTGGCACCCTCCCATAGCCCCCGCACTGGAATTAATACATTCTGTCATTTGTGTTAAAGCTTATTCTGTTAATTTAGTGTTCCCAGGCATTCCTCAGTGCAAGTTCATCTAATGAAGTCTAGTCACCTTATCTAGAGTCCCTTGCTTTAGGAAGGTCACCTAGCATTAATCAGTTGCCAGTATTTCTTCAGCTAAGACTGAAGCCTGCTGTCCATTTCCCCACTTCTATGCTGGGTTTTTGTCTGCTGGAGTTTTCCGCATTCTGTACATGCTGACACCATTGCTGTCGGTTCAAATGAGCAGGGTCCCAGAGGCTCGTGGGACTCTATTTCCACCTGGTCCTGCACCTCCTCCCCGGCTCTTACAATCTTTCTGCCCCATCTTCTCAATGTTCCTTGAGCTCCGGGTGATGTGAGGCTTAATATAGGAGTCCTATTCAGAGACATTCATTCTGTAGTGTCTTGTTGCCTAAAACTTAGCCAGTTGTGGCAGTGTGTGCATTGCACTCTGTTTTATGAGGCAGTTTTGCTGCTGAG
>NW_008343833.1:283218-288992 GCF_000622305.1 Nannospalax galili | reverse complement strand
AAAAATCTTTGCAACAAAGCTTTTAGAAAGTACTGGATGAATTTATTTGCGCTGATAACAAGCAGAAAGGCTTTTGCTTTTCCAATTGTTTCATATCTCTTTGGGCAGCTTAAAAGTGTGCTCTCAGCATTATAAGCTGCAAGTAAAAGCCTTTAGAGAAAGGCAGCAAATCAGAAATGCAGAATGCCATCACTGAGTAATTTATGAAAATGAAGTCTTCAGCCTACAAGAACCAGGGGCAAAACAAAACAATAACTCACCAGGGGTCCCTGAGCCCTGAAATGTGGCACTAGGCCACGTGTGACTATTTATCACTTTGGGTTTCCAATCTGAATGGTATCAATCTTGCCGTTTACCAGGCACCAACTGAATATAAATTGGCCTTTCCGGGCATCAATAGGCCGCCTTCTGCCAAGTGATTTGATAGTTCTTTTATTTTAAAACACTTAAGATGGATTATAGAATGAAAGCATGGACTTTGGAGCCGTTTAGAAAAATCAATTCAAGGCACATTTAAGGACAAAGAAAAATCCCTCTGTTCTGGTGACATATTTTACTCAGTGGAACAGTCTCATTCAAGCGTTCACATAGGGTAAATTCAGCCCACGACGTGTTGCTAATACATGGAACATGGCTTGGTACTGGCACATCATCTGCCTCCATGTTGGCTCTGGCTGAGCTGAGACAGCTCGGGATCGTCTCTGAATCCCTACTTGAAAACTAGATCCCAAAGTCCTGGATAAGCTTTTAGAGTCTGTTGAGGTAGATTTATTTGGTTCGCAGTAAATACCAAATGTATTTGGCATCAAAGTTCAGAGAATGGAGAGTTTTCACTGGAAGGAGAGGCACCATGCCTCCCACGGAGAGCTGGCATGCAGGAGAAATGTGGCCCCTGAGCGTGTCATGGAGTGCCACTGACATCAGCTCCTAGGGCAGGATACATGGAGTGCTGGACTTAGACTCCGGCCTCCTGGGGAACCCCGGCTCTGCCTCAGCGACTCTGTCACAGCAGAAGAGTCACTGTTGTCCCCTACAGCTCAACTGAAATAGGATCACCACAGACCCATCCCAGGGTCACTGGCAGCTTCGAACAGCACACGGAGCCCAACACAGAGGACCGTGTGACATGGCAGCAGCAGCAGATCTGACTCCAAAGTCTTAACTCTAATCATCTCGAGTATCAATTCAATACGTGAGATTTTGAGTCAGACTTACCTGAATTTCAACCAGATTTTCTGTTTCTTAGATATATAACATACATCATTTTCAGAAAATTATTATGTATACGATATATCAATTTCAAAAATGTAACATCCTCAAAACTCCCCAGTGCGAAAATTGGTGATCGATTTTTTTTGTTTTACTACAATAACTGTGCAATTGATATTAATACTGAGTATTCACAGGATTCAAAGAACAGTGACACTTTTATTTCCTTTTTTGATAGTTTTTTTACAGATATGAGTGTTTTGCCTGTACATATGTATGTACACCACATGCCTGAAATGCCCTCAGAGGGCAGGAGGGCTGTCAGATCCTCAGAGCTGGAGTTATGGACAGTTGTTAGCTGCCATGTGGTGCAGGGAAGCAATCCACGGTCCTCTGCAAGAGCAGCCAGTGTCCTCAGCAACCTTACCCAGCCCTCCAGCCTCAACAGTTTTTTAAGTTAATGCTCACTTCACACATAAATAGGGTACATGCCTCACAGAGGGGCAGCTTGAAGGCCTGGACACCACCAGGCAGGGGTTCTTCCAGCTCTCACAAGAGTGGTGAGAAGAAATGTGCTCTCTCCGTCCTGACTGCCACGTGGAACCAGAGTTCCGCTTTTTCCAAGTGGGATGTTGGGCACGTTTCTTGAACTCTTTACTTTCAAGGCTGTGTCTAAGTACTGGATGCTTAAAACATGTAAAATTTTGAAAGCATGCTGTAAGAGAGTAAATATAAAATCACAAACATAAAATTACGTTCCTGACTTTTTGAAATCTAAGCTTTCATTTACTGTAGCTAAAATATGTCTTTGAAATCTTAAAAGCATGTCAGGAATCGAAGACGTGTAATGTTTTTGGTTATTTGTTTGAAAAAGGTGATGTTCTCTGCTTCCGTGCTGCTGAGATAAAGCTGACATTGGAATAGTGTGCTGCTGTGGAGGCCTCTGTGGTGGACTCCTTGAAAGATTATTTTGTCCCTGTGTTGTGTATGGGTATGTATTCACGTGTGTGTACTTGTCCATACGTGTGGTAGCCAGAAGTCAACGCGGGGTATCATTTTCTACAGCACTTCACGCTATATTTTGGGGCAGGAGCTCTCCTGACCCTGGTGCTCAGGATTCAGCTAGACTCTCAGGCCAACCACCCCAGGGAGGCTGTCTCCACTGCCTCAGTGCTGGGGTTCGAGCCTTGTTCTACCAGGCCCAGCTCTCACAGGGCTGTCAGGAGTGCTCTGGCTTGTGCTGCATTGTACCCCCTGAGCCGCCTCCCCAGCCCCCGATGTGATGTTAGACGTGTGCACACGCTGTGAAGTGATTTTCCACTTAATGTATCCACCAGCTCAGATAGCAGTGTATGTGAGGGTATGTGAGAGTGTGAGTGTATATGTATGTGCGTATCTGTGTGAGAGCATGTGTGAGTATACATGGATATGTGTATGTGTATGAGAGTATGTGTGATTATGAATGTACATGTATGTGTGTATGGTTGTACCTGTATGTGTGAATGTAATTACGCGTGTCGCTATGTGTAAGTTTGAGAGAGTATGAGCATATGTGTAAGGTAAATGTAGGTGTGCGTGTGTGTGAGTTTGTGTGCTGAGAGCTGACAGTTGTGGACTTCCAGCAGCCTAGAGTGCACAGTACATTGCAGCTAGCTGTGGTCACCAAGTGTACAGTAGATCTGCAGAGCCTGCTCCTCCTATCTGATGAGCGCATTGGGCAGATTCTTGTCCCTCAGCCTCTGACAACCACCATTGCACGCTCTGCTTCTGTGAGTTCAGCTTTTTTAGACTCTACCCGCCCCTGAGATCGTGCCACGCTTGTCTCTCTGTGCCTGGACTATTTCCCTTAGCACAGCTCCTGGAAGGCCCTGGATGGTGTCCCAACTGAAGGATTTCTGTGAAATGGGGGCAGCATGGAGCAGAGGGTCACTGTGCTTGTCATTTCATTCAGTCCCACAAACCAACATCTGCCCTGTCCCTTCTACAAAGTCCTCTTCAGGAGAAGAGATGACACGTGACAGCTGTGCCTTTTTCCTGCCTTCTCACTGTCATGAGACCCCAAGTGCCTGATTGCACCCCAGTACTGGACAGAGCACTTGTGGTAGGGAGGCTCTAAAGACTGAGGCCAGAGAGACAGCTCAGCGGTTCAGAGCACTGCTGCTCTTGGCTCCCAGCACCCACGCGGTAGCTAACAACCATCAGTAACACCAGGGGATCTGAGATCCTCTTCTGGCATCTGCAGGCACAAGGCATGCTTATGGTGTACTTAGCTACACGCAGGCAGAGTAGTGACACACATAAAATAAAAGTAAATGAATCTGAACAAAAATAACCACTGGGTGGGAAAGTGTCTACAAGGATAAGAAAACTGAGAGAAGCTGGTGTGGTGGTGCACGCCTTTAGTCCCAGCACTCGGGAGGCAGAGGCAGGCAGAGCTCTGTGAGACTGAGGCCAGCCTGGTCTACATAGTGAGTTCAAGGCCAGCTGGGGTTACAGAGAGACCCCATATAGAAAAGGAAAAGAAAGCAGGTGGACTCCTACAGCAGGCACAGTGCTGATGACTCTTTATCTTTCAGTCTTAGTTATGGGGTTTGGTGAGAAGCCCAGGGAAGGTTGGTGTCCCACAGTAGGGGGCAATCACAATCCTCAGTAGGGGAGGCGTGAGTTTGCTTCTTTGGTTTCCAGCCCCGTTTACCCTCCACCTCAACCTTCACATTCCACGGTTAATCACACCTGGCTAGAAGCAGATGTGGTCGATTAATTTTGTTGTGAGTTATTATAATTATCATCCTCTTTATGATCTCTGTTTTGAACATTTTATTTACACAGAGGCACTAATAAATGAAAATTAACACATCAAAACTCACCTGCATATTAACAGAGTCAAAAGGGTTGGCTTCTGTCTACGGGCTTGGTGAAGCCCTTAGGGACCAACGTTTGATGGATTTCATCCAATCAGAACCAAGAGGTCTGTTTCCGTCTCTCTCTGCAGAGATGGAAAGGCAGGAGGTGCAAAATTTGCCTCTAGCCATTTCAACTCTGTAATTCAGACCTGAGTGGGCAGACTCCGCTTTTGAAGGCCATCCCCCCAGGTTTACCAAAATTTAAGATGTACCTAAAACTGGTATTCTTTACCAAACACAGTGTCACAGCAGTGAAAAGTAAAAGAATTTAGTAAAAACTGAATTCGTTTGCAGAAAAGATTGATCAAAATGCAAATCCATCTCTCAGAAACCTCCTAAAGAGTCACACGCAGGACACTTTCTAGCAGGCATTTGCTGAGTCCTGAGTGGCCACTGAAGTAAATTCTGAGGAATTTCATTTTGGTTGTCTCACACGTATCCAGCTATTGAAGTTTAAAGACAAGTCAAAATGAATGGAAAGGGATTTTCTCTGACACTCACCAGACACTAGAGCGGACAGCACCAGCAGTAAAGCACACAGTAGGGCAGTTCTGGGGTCAAGGCCTATTTGTGACAGCACAGCACAATGCTAAATTGAGATCTAAACTCCAAATGGAAAGGAGGTGGGGGCCTCAGACCTACAGCACTCTGACTTTTTTTTCATACACGTATAAGAAACATGAGGATTAATTTTAGAGTTTGGAAAATGAAATACATATTTTATCAAGTCAAGAGCAACTTCTTTAAAGAGATGTAATCTGGGACTGGAGAGATGACTCAGCTTTTAAGAGCACTGGCTGCTCCTGCAGAGGACCTGGGTTCAATTTCCATCACCCACCTGGCAGCTAACAACTGTCCGTAACTCCAGCTCCAGGAGATCAGGCTCCCTCTTCTGACCTACACAGGCATTGCATGACACAGGTGCACTTATGCACATGCAGGCAATTCACTCATATACATAGAATAAAAAAAGAATTAAAATATTTAAAGAGATACAATCAATGGAGAGACAAAGAGCAAGGTAAAGAAGGGGAATTTCCATGGATCCGAACAACAGCAATAATAAGGGAAACATCCGCAGGAAGGGGAACATGAGTAAAGAAACCAGAACAAACGCTGAGTTAGAGTTTAGGGCGTGTGGAGGTTGGACAAGGAATCTTTATGCAATCTGATCGCACCTTAGGAAGAAAGAAGCAGAGAAAAGAAATTCCGAGCTTGCATAATGATATTGAGAACAATCACTCTACTATTTCTTAGGCAGTGCATATCTATAGCCCTTTCGTCATCAGAAAATTGACTGGGCAGCCCTGTGTGAGGCTACACATGCTGGCAGGTATTCCAAGAGGCTCACACAAGAAAGTTCAGAGCAGCCATCAAAGTCCAGAAGAAAGTGCCCTCAAATACTCTTGTCTACAGAGAAAACAAACACTGTGTGTGAGTCAAACATTATCAAAGTCATCACAAGTGTAAATGAAAGATTAGCCACAAATATCCACATCAGAGAATCTATGGGTAACACTGAGCTTAAAATAATCCTGCAAAAATATACACAATATGACACAATGTTTAGAAACAGAACACATGCAAAACTGACCAGGATGTTGCTTACTGGCACATAAGGGGATAATAAATGAAAATTACAAAATAGCACCTCTCCATCCC
>NW_008343833.1:268536-283030 GCF_000622305.1 Nannospalax galili | reverse complement strand
CTGCCCAGAATAATATTACATGTATAAAATACTTTATCTTAAATTAATAGTGTAAGTTTGAAGTTTGTTTATTTGTAATGTCTTAAATGTTTCTCCTATAATGTTTTCACACAGTTGTTATAAGTAAAATATTTTGTTATAATTTTTATATTCCCAAGTGTTTTAAATCAAAATCTGAGTTGCAACTTTTCAAATTACTTGTCAAAATCCACTACAATGTATATATCATCTGCCTAAGTGTGTGATGCAGATTCTGAGACATTAAATCTGATTTTCAGTTTGCTGGTGGCTACTACTCTTGGTGTATTTGTTTATTAACCTTATGAGGTGTCACTCAATTTTATTTACTAATATTTATTTTGAAGACACAGTCTCTTTGATCCATAGTTTTATTTTATTACCATCTCTGATTCAAAATCATTGATACTTGCTTCACTAATTGAACTAGATGGCTTTGAATCTCATATTTTCAGAAAAAATAGATTTGTATGGCATAGGAATTCAGGAATGGAGGGGGTACAAAAAAAGTTTGACCTGAAGAGCCTTCTAGGAATAATTCTTTCATGATCTTTCAAACATTTTGCAGGTGTTCTCAAATCTCTTTTTTACTGGATCCCATTTTGTTAATAAAATATCAGGATACAACTCTATTTGGTTGAGACATTAGCATGAAAGCATTAGGGGTGCAGCAATATGATTCTGATTTCTTTTCACGCTCTGGCTTCAGGAAAATAGCCCTTAACCACGTCTAGGGATCTGTGTCAGGACGCTGAGGAAGAAAAAGGGTGGGGTGGACATTTATGAAGAAGGCCCTGTCTACAGAAGAGGATGGTGACTGGTAACATTAAAAGTGTTTCCAGCCCTGCTCAGCAGTGTGTGTCTGTGTGTGTGTGTGCGTGTGCGTGTGCGCATGTGTGCATTATGTGTGCATGTGTGCATGCATGTGTGTATGCGTGTGCTCATGTGTGTGCATATATGTGCATGTGTGTGCATGTGTGCATGTGTATGCATGTGTGTGCATGCATGCGTGTGTGCATGTTTGTGTGCATGTGTGCATGTGTGTGTATGCATGTGTATGTGGTTGTGTATATTGCTGGAACAGAATTAATTAAATGGTCAGATAAACTGTAGAAAATGAATATAGTCTATGCATCTGTTATCTGCTTTGTGTCTGAAACACCATACGTTCAGAGACCCGTAAAAATGTTTTAATTCTTTGAAAATAGAATAACATGGCATTTAATGTCACAAATCACATTTTCTTTATATCACTTACCCATTAGAACATAAATTGTGGTAACAACAAACTGTAATACGTTATGATGGAAGAAGGGGCCACAGAGGCAAGTGCTGGAGACCCTGGGAAGTTCCCAAGGGGCCTTGGGGGACACTTGGCTCCTTCCAGAAGAGGGAAGGGGCACTCAGCCACTTCATTCTGAGGGTCTCAGGTGTCAGCTTACTCGCACCCCATTTTCTAAGTCAAGTCTTGGAGAGTCTCCCACACCCCCTCATGAGTTAAGATCTTGTTCTGATTCATGTAATTCCAAGCACATCTGCATTGTTTATCAGAAGACATTTCTGCCAGGCCTGGGCCGACAGCTGACACTACCTGCGTGAATCACAGGGACAACCACATGCCTGCCAGCCGCACCTGACCCCTCCAGGCTCCTGAGGACGGCGTGATCAATCAGCTTCCATCTTCTTTCAGATAAATCTTGGGCCTGAGTCTCTGAAGACACTTTTCTCCCAACCCTTTACTTAACACTTTGAGTTCTGTCATCATTGTGATGCCTCAGATAAGCCGTGTCTCTATGTTTTGAGGAGGTTGTTGACTGCAATTTCTGGTGCTGGAGTTAGGTGGTTTCTTTCACTGTTTTGATGGGAACAAAGTATTGTGTTTTATTCCCTGAAGAAAACAGAAGTTTCAAGTCAGCAAGCTGTTTCAATCAGCTATTAATAAACTCACTTTCCCAAACCCTATTTCCCTCCCCTCCCCCAACCTTGCCCACCAGCTTTAGGTCCTGCAGTGACACCAGTGAAGAGAATCCCTGGCAGATGCTACTGTCTCCTTGACTTCTTCAGTAGATACAAGAAATGTGACAGACTAAAATAATACCAAGGTTTCAAAAGGACTTTTGTGTAAGTGGAATTACAGTCCATTTAAGTATCAAATATCTATTTCTGCTTAATCAGCTAAGCAAAAATTAAGAAATGTAACGAATATGCAGTGATGTGACTTCCAGATCCTCTCTGCAGGTTGTGTGGCCAAGCCTCTGGTCCATGCTGACTTGGGCACCTGGGGTCAGTCTGGGGATGACTAAGAACAGGTTCCTCACATATCTGACCACTGACATGCTCTCTGTTGGGTGATGGGTGCAGCTGGAATACCTGGCTGTGTCTCTCGCTTTCTAGCTCACTCTTGTTAATGAGGTGGCTTGGAGAGCCAAGAACCACAGAAAGAGACCAGCCTAAGGGGATATCAAGTCTCTGCACATGTTCTGTTGGTTTTGTCCTTTTGGTCCAAAGGAGTCACATGACTAAACCAGGCCGTTATGACTATGGCTTTTATAACTTATGCAGAGTCCTTGACACATCAGAGGTTGACTCTGCAACATGGTTTCATGTTTCCATGGGACCGTCCTCCTCCTCCTCTTAACAGTTTACATGGCAACCGTCTCTGGGACAGGGCAATGGGAATATTCTCATACAATCTGCAGCCAACACCTCCAACAGCTCAGTAACTTTTCTTGGCTCCATGTATAAATCCGGGAAAGTGTAAACTTCTAGAGACAGGCTCTTTATTTTTTCAGAATTTCTTGGGGGTTTTAATTTTTAGAGAGATGGGACCATAGGAGACTGGTATTATCATGAGAGAAGTGGAGAAAATGGGGACACTAAATGGGGAAACCGTGGTGGAAGGGTTAGGCAGTGGGGTTTTGTTCTTAAATGTATGATTACTTAATAGGAATTTTAAGTCATCCATTCTGGGTGAATTTGTATAAATGGCATGTAATCTAGAAACATGCTCTGCCTGGAACAGGGTTTTGGTGGAAGCTCAGTGAGATGGGACAAACACTTGTGTGTACTAACGGACACACAATGGAAGGCCAGAGTAAAGTCCCAATTCCTCTGCCAGGAGCAGCAGATGCCCACGGTGGTAGGAGGCAGTCATCCATTAACAGTCTCCCTATTCCGATGAACCATTTCAGCACTGCAAGTGGTTCTCCAACTTACTACTCTCTGTACTCCTTTACATTCTTAAAAATTATTTAAAATTGAGACCTGATCATCCAAGCCTCTGGTAAGTCTGATCCTGCCTACTGCCTCTCTACTCCATTTCTCTCATCCACTCCACCCCATCCCCTGCCAGCCTCTATCACAAGTGGACTCCAGTTCCTTCACCTAGGTTAAGCTCCTTAAACCAAATTAACTAAACACCCTACCATAGATCCCTAAGTCCCTCCCCAGGCAGTCCCCTCACCACCAACTTCCCAGCCTCCAATCAGGTGGACAGACCTGCTCAGCCAGGACTCTGACCAATCTACTACCCTGTAAGAACTCAAAATACCCATCAATTTATCTTCTGTACTGGCACAAAAAGTAACCAAGCTACATAAACAATATTAACAGAACCAAAATTAAATTATACAAAAGCAGAGCAGATGTTCCTGTTGGACACAAAACCTACAAAGAATATCCATATGCCCAAATGGCAAAAACACAAACGTTATGAAAAACAAGAGACCATGTCCTCAACAAAACCCACCAGTCGCACAGACGTGCACAGCCATGAGAACCACCTGAGGAAACCGCAGGAGGCAGAATGTAAAAGAACAATCATAAACATGGTCAAAGAACTTACAGAAAACACAACTCAAAGAACTTAAGAGGAAACGTATAAACTTTTGAAGGAAGCCCAAAGATGTACAAATATGTGGCTTAATGAAATATCAAAAATGATTCACAATTTGAAAAGCGAATTCACAAAAGAAATAGAAATAGTGAAGAAAACCCAAATGGAAATGAACACAGGGTTGAAGGACTCAATAAACCAACTAGAAACAACAGGAGAAAGCCCCATAAGCAGAATGAATGAAACAGAAAACACAGCATCAGTTTGGATGACAAAGTTGAAGATCTGGACTCCTTAAGTAAATACTATGCTCAAACAAAAACATAGGAATGGCTCAGGAAATGTGGGACAAAATGAAAGGAGCAAATCTGCGAATTATAGGCATACAGGAAAGAGAAGAATCTCAAACCGATGGCACTGAACAGATCTGCAATGAGATTATAGAAGAAAACTACACAAATTAAGGAAAGATATACAGAGTTAAGAAGAACATAGAACACCAATTAGATACGATTAGAACAGAGTCACCATGGCATATCACAGTAAAACATTAAGTATACAGAAAAAAGAGAGGGTACGGAAAGCTCCTAGAGAAAAACAATAAGTTACATATAAAGGAAAACCCATCAGAATTACAGGTGACTTTTCAATGCAAACTATGAAAGTCAGAAGACCCTGGATCAAAGTATTCCAAGTGCTAAAATATCATGAATTCCAACCTAGAGGGGAAAAGTGACACCCTAGAAACCCTGTGAGAAGTGCACACAGAGTGCCTGAACATTAATGCATATGTGTACCGGGGAGCTGCTTGGCAGGGGACGCAGTGCCAGACAGAAGAGACCTCCCTTAGAGTGGTGGGTAGAGATGGTCCATGAGACCCCTAAAATAACACAGGCTATGGCCAAACTGCTTTTGGGGTGTCCCAGATATTTTGCTGTGTTGTGTTCTCATTTTCATTTAGTTCCAGGAATACTTTTCTTTCTTTCTTCATTTCTCCTTTGACCCATTCATGATTCAGGAGAGTGTTGTTTAATCTCCATGAGTTCCTGTGTTTACTAGAGCTTCTTTGACTGTTGGCTATAAGTTTTATTGCCTTGTGGTCTGATAGAAGGCATGGAATTATTTAAATTTTTTATTTGTTGATATTCGTTTTGTGCTTTGGACATGAGTTGAGTTTGTTGAAGACAACAAAAAAATTGGTTTTCTTTCTTGGTCCATTGCATCAGCCTGTGTCTTTTGACAGGGAGTTGAGGTCATTTTAATTTCTTTGTCTTTGTGGTTATACCTTTCTTTATTTTCTTTCTGTAGCATTTTGGGCATACTCGTTCCTTTCTCCAGTCCTTTGTATTGCTTCAAGTATTCTTTGTAGTGCTGTTTGAATGACACAAATTCTTTCAGTCTATTTGTGTCATGGAAAAATTTCCATTATCCTTCAACCTTGATAGATAGTTTTGCTGGATAAAGTATTCAGGGTTGGCCAAACTTCTTGGTTATTGCCCAGAACTAGTATATAAGACCCTATTGTTGAGGGCAGGACATACTTGGGGTACAGGACTTGAAGCAATGGAGTGGAAACTGACCTGGAAGCCTTCTAACCGAAGTTTGGCTGTCATAATGCTAGATGATGATATGCAAACTGTCAAGGAGAAAAACAACCAATGGTCCATCCCAGCCCTGAAGCCTGATAACCACTGCTAGATGATGATATGCAAACTGCCAAAGGAGAAAAACAATCAATGGTCCATCCCAGCCCTGAAGCCTGATAACCATAAAGACCAGCACGGCAAACTATCTCTCTTAGTGCAGTAGTGGCACTGTTATCTGAGGGGGGGGCAATCAACAGATATCTAATTGGACCTAAAGCCCTCTCAGTGGGAGGGAGTCCGTGGGTGACACTTTAAACTCAGCCAAATACACATGGCAGGAAAGGACATAGATCCTGGAGAAAATTCTAGTTCTTTCATATCTCAAGACAAATGAAACTTCTTACTATATGCTAAATATTAATCCTTAACAGGCAAACATACTGTACAAAACTCATCAAATAAGCTTCTTGTTGCAATAGATGGAGGTTACTGAAGAGTTGCACATCTGGTCAGGCACAGAGAACATATGTCTGAGAGATGCCCAGAACTGGGTGACACATTTGTAGCTGAATCACTACAGCTAAGGCTCATGGAACATAGCGGGATACGGGGTAGAAAGAGAATTAATGCATCCCTCAACTTTCACCAGTGAGGCTACCTTGTGTTTCAGAGTACAATGCACACAGATCACGACTGGCCAAGTTTTGGAGAATAAAAGACTTCAGAGTGTAGGATGGGACTCCTATATGGAATCTCATCCACCCACAGCTCAGGGACCATTATGGAAAAGGGGGTGGAAAGAGTGTAAGGGCCAGGGCTGGTTCATGAACACAGAGAGGTTTCCAGGCCACTGAAGCTTGCTCAGGCAATAGTGGCATTGAACGTGGGACCCATGTCAGGTGGATTAAACAAGGGCCCAAAGGGGAGGAGATAAATAGGGGGCAGGTCAGCGCTAGAATGAAAACTATTCAAGACTGATTGCTGCTGGGTGAGGGAGAGTATGACTTCCATGTGACCACTGGATGGGCCAACTAGATTCCAATGGACGCATTTACACTGAAGGTAGTTTGGGTACAAACACCTGAATGAGTAGGACTTAGCATGTATGGCAGAGTGCATAGGGTTCTGTGGGGGGATGGGAAAGGTATTGAAGGGGAAGTGGTCTGGATTTGATTGGGAACTGTATTATAAAATTTAAAAAGCTCCAGCAGACCACCAGAGAGTGCTAAGTTCTGGCCTTTCTCAGACTTTCCTCTGGCAGAGGGCCTGAGAACACAGGGGACTGCCTAAGAGAGCCCCCAGGTTCTGCCTCCACGTGGCACTATCAAAATACCTGAAAGCAAATCCTGAATCCATCACTCTAGAGTCCAGCCTTGGAAGACAAAAGAAAAATGCAGAGGAACCCAATAGAGGGATGCTTTTGGAAGCCCTTGTCAAGAAATTCCAGTGGACTGTCATATGAACATTTGAAAATTGCCCTGTTCTGACTTTTTTCTAGTTCCCTGTCTAGAACTTGCAATGCTAATTACTCTTGCCTTTACTTCTGCTTCACATCTCCTGTTCATGATTCAAGGACTTTCTTTTTTCCTTAGAGACAAGAGTTATGCAATCTGGGCATCTTTTAGATAGAACCACTGAAGGGGTACTCCAGTTGCCTCACTTTGCGTCTCTGTTCAGCATGGAAGAAGCCAGAGTGGTCTGCGTCCCAAATCCTTAGTGGAAATTTATGTAACCCCTTCAGGGGATGGCATGATAAGAATAGGAGGTAGGAATTGACTAGACAGTTAGGGTAGAAAGACTCCAAAGAAAAGTAGCCAGTTTCTTGGCTAAAACTCACAATGTCCTTGGGCCTCTTAGGAACATATTCCATTCCAAAGGCCATAAATGTCAAAAATATTTGGGAACTTTTATCTAATCCTTAAAATATTTTAGGGTTACCTTTTCAGAGGGGAGAATATTAGAGTAGCCAAAATCCCCATTAAAAAAATAAATTGAGGAGAAGAAAGAGTACATGAAGTTGTCAGAAAAAAAGTGATGGGAGAAATGGGAGGAGTTGGAGGGGAGGGAGTGGGCATGGATTGGACCAAAACACCTTATATGCATGTATGAAATTCTCAATAAACTATTTATTTTAAAAAAATAATTGCCTTAAAAAAAGAAATTTAAAATGCTCAATAAAAGATCTATATAAAATTATTGAAAACTATAAAAAATGTTTAGATATTATGCATATGTTGACATTTACTAAGAAATTTAAAACTGACAAATGTTAAAGTGTTTATTAGTATGTTTTAATATAAGAAATATTTTTCATGTTAGAGATAATTATTTTCTAATACAATATTTTTTCCAGCCAGGTGCAGTAGCATATGGCTGCCTATAGTCTTAAGTACAGAGGCAGAAGGACCAGAAGCTCAAGGTCATCCTCAGCTATATCAAGAGTTTGTGGTCAACCTGAGCTATTCTTAATACATATATATGCGTGTATATAAGTATGTGTATATTTATGAACATATATGGAGAGAGATTAGGGGTGAGAAGGAGGATGAAGAGAGAGAGAGAGAGAGAGAGAGAGAGAGAGAGAGAGAGAGAGAGAGATTGATTCAAGGACAAGGGAGCACCAAGAAAATTGTCTTACAGGTTTGAAGATGCCTTACGTTCCCAAATTCTTGGGTGGCCCTGGATTTCATAGATTATGCTGCTTGGCCTACTGTGCTGTCACAAACCACATAGTCTCTGTGGAATTCCATTCTGCACTTGTGAAAAGATAGGAGTCAAAAGACAGAGTAGTGTGAACATTCTGAAAATCACATTGATATGGAGAGATGCCTGGGGAAATGTTGGGGTGCACACCTGGAAAATTGGTGGTACTTAGGTACTCACAAACACAGTTTGAGGCTGTGACAGGCCCCAAAGGAGCTCTGCAGGTGCCTGGTCTCTGTTTTCGCAGGAGACTTGTCTAGGCTCAGTGCAGGACAGGAGGAGAGGGTAGTTCTACACAGAAGGATAGCTTCGAAAAGACAGAGGTTAGCTGGAGGTGGGAAGAGAGGACAGCCTGAATGGTTTTAGAAAAGGTTCCTTTAAACTTCTCCATGATCTTCTTCACGTAATTATTTATACTATACTTTTAAAAGAGTGATTTTCTCAGGATCCCACAGTCATTTGGTGACCCAGACCTCAGATTTGGTGACTAGCTCAGCAGGTGCTCTCTGGCTGTTCAGTTCCCTCCTTTCTCATGCAGGGAGCTCAAACCACCACTTCTAGATTCTGGAATTTTCCTGAATTCAACTCTAGTTGTTACATAAAATCAGAATAATGTCTGTCCAAGTCCACATTTGTTTCGAGTAATGAAGGAGAAAGCTTCAGAGAAGGTATGATCTTGATTTTCAGAGTTGGGAAGTTTCTCTCAAAGTCCCAGCAGCCACAAAGGCACATTAGAGGAAGTGTGTAGGATTGCCGGTGCTAGGAAGAAAGGACTGAGTACAATGCAGCACTCGCTGAGGGTGTTGGAAAAAGTCTTGTTCTTCCTACCCTCGGCCATGCCTCCCACTAGGCCTCTGCTGCCAGCCTCACTGGTGTACTCTGTTTTCTAGAAGAAGGAATCGGGGCAGGAACCAGTAGGAGGGTGGTGACTCCAAAATACGCAAGCTTTCTATAGGGTTGGACGGGATTCACAGAAAACAAATCTTCCTTTCTGAAGCAGATGTCATTTACAAAATGAGCATTTCATGTGTGGCCTCGGAAGAGACAGGTCCATTTCCAGACTGTGTGGGCTGTAAGTCTCCTGTGAAAGGGGAGCTTAAACTGCAATGTCCAAGGAGTCCCACAACTCACTCTCTTTTCGGATCTATACCTTAAGACAAGAACTGTCCACACATATTAGTTACATAATTTTACTCAAAAGATTATTGGAATAATTGAAAGTTTTGATGGAAAAAGAAATAAAAGCAGGTGACCGTGAAGAGAACAAATGCTCCGACATTGACTTGCTGTGTGAGTTCAGAAGCTGTCCACCACGTTTC
The DNA here is from genome assembly GCF_000622305.1 of Nannospalax galili. NCBI lineage: Eukaryota > Metazoa > Chordata > Mammalia > Rodentia > Spalacidae > Nannospalax > Nannospalax galili. The sequence goes on along the minus strand of NW_008343833.1, from coordinate 273,569 downwards.
ATTAGGAGTTCACAAGATGATCAGTGTCTCATGTAGCCAAGATTGGCCTCATACTCTGTGTATAGCCAGAGATGACACTGACTTCCTGATCATCCTGTCTTCAACTCCTGAGTGTTGGGGTCATAGGGCTGCACCACATGCCCAGTTAATGCAGTGCTGGTGAGCAAAGCCAAGGCTCTGTGATAAGCATTCCAGCAAATGGAGACAGGCTCCATTTTTGTCACATTACAGGTGTAGAAGTGAATCTCAAAATGTCAAGTAACTTGCCAAGGCTCAGTGGATCAAAGCTGTGCGTTTGTTCCCTCTTACCTCTGTGCTTCTGGGCGTGACAGATACTTGCAAATCGCTGAAAGATAGTCATGATGAAAAGAGCAATCTGACTATCTATGGATGTCTAACTTATTGATAAAGAATTCTATTCTGTATGAGAGAGAACTGTCCTGTAAGTTGTTAGAAAGCTCAGCGATCATTTTAAGAGGTGACATTATTAATTGGTGACAGATCTGTCTACACTAGACAATGATTCCAGAGATCCTAGGGCAAATGATAAAATGGTAAACGCCATTTTGAAAATGCGCCAAGATACCATTCCTAAAGCCTGTAATTTTCTCATGAAACACATATTAACTCCTCTAACAAATATACCTTCAATACCTTTCTTTTTCTGAATCTGTGAGCAAAACAAAAACAGCTAGAGAAAAGGAAGTGGAGATGTTGGCAGAGGCTACAGGTCAGAACACAGAGAGAGCCAAGGCATGGAAACACGGCCATATTTCTGTGCGAAAATTGGTCTCAAAGGACAAAATGAAAAGTGATGAAACCTGTCCAGTTCTACTATTTGTATCAAATGGGTTAGGCTTCGTTTATTCCCAGAGCTTTATCAACACGTCCTTTGGAAGGGTTTATTCTGTTTTATGGTGTACTTAGAGTTCCGTATCTATCATCACAACCAATTCTACATTGACTCTTAGTTTATAGTCTTCAACCAATACATAAAGCATAACAGGGATGCATACTATGTGTTCCAGGTGATGTACTCCATTAGCTTAGAAGTAGCCTACAACTGACCTTTGTATTTCTGGGTGGCACAGACACCAGCTTCCTGGGGCCAGCTTCTTACCTGGTTAAGTTTGGCCGCACCCACTGTGCCTTGACTCCCCCAGCCTCATTCACCCTCCCAGCTCCCCAACCCTGTCTCTCCTCCTAACCTGGGCAGTGACCCATTACTTCTCTTGGCACCCCAGACCTCTGGACTACCATCTTGGCCCAGACTCCCCACTGCTTCCTGACCCTTTGCACTCAGATCAATCCAGTGTCTAGGTCTAGTCTGTGGGAGCCCTTGGGGCCTCTTCCTTCCTCTACCTCAGCTTTGCATGCCTGAGACAGGCCCTGGTCCCAGACTAGCCCAGCCCCAAACTACCTGAGGCCAGCATCTTTCCTGGAGGTATCCAAACCTTAGGAGAAAGCCTGAGAGCAACTGATCCTCATCTGACTTGGTCCTCTGTGGGAACTCCTGAGCAGCAGGATGAAAGCCATTGGGCCCCTCCAATATAAAATCAAAGGAGAGAATCTGAAGTCTAGACCAACCACCTTTTCATGCCCAAAAGGTAAACCAAAAAGAGACATAAAGTTTACAAAAGGAAACAGATCTAAACTCAACAAAGGAAGGCTTGTGTCTCACACAAGAATCATGAGCTACAAAAGAAATCCACATGTCAAAGTCACAGTAGAAAAATAATAATGTGAAAAACTCAAATAATATGTCCCCACCAAGTACAAACAGTCCTGTAAAGAAGTACAATGAAAACCCCCAGAGATAACACAAGACATGGAACTCAAAAGAGCAACTATAAACATGATAGAAGAATTCAGTGAATTTAAAGAACATACAAACAAAGAAATGACAGAACTGAAAGAAGATAGGGCCAAACTTCTGAATGAATTCAGAAAAGAGTTAGAAATATTGAAGACTACTCAGGCTGAAATGAAGAAGGAAGTGAAACACTCAGTAAGCCCATTAGAAATGACAGGAGAGTCTCACCAATAGGATGAATGATATAGAAAACAGAGTATCAAGACTGGAAGATAAAGTGGATGAATGAGACCACTCAAGCAAAGATTATGAAAAATTTAAGAAAACACAAGAATGGAGTATGTAGGAATTGTGTGGCTCCATAAAAAGACCAAACTTATGAATCATAGGCATACAGGAAGGAGAAGAGTCTCACGGTAATGTTATGGACCAGATCTTCAACAGGACTGTAGAAGAAAATTTCCCAAAATTAAAGAAAGACATGCCCATACAAATAAAGAAGCACATAGAACACCAAAGAGACAGGACTAGAAAAGAACCTCTCCATGGCACATCATAGTAAAAACATTAAACATACAGAACAAAGAGAGAATACTGAAAGCTGCAAAAGAAAAACAACTAGTCACATGTAAAGAAAACCCATCAGAATAACAGCTGACTTCTCAGTGCAAACTATGAAAGTCAGAAGAGCCTGGACCAAAGTCTTCCCAGTTCTAAGTGACCACAGATAACAACCCAGATTACTTTACCCAGCCAAAATATCTATTCTAGTTGAAGGGGAAAGAAAAAGCTGGGGTCTCCACTGAAATTGAGGCTACACCTTCACCAATGGCCTCTTCTTGTCTCTTTGTGTGCAAAGCCTCAGATTCTCTCCATGACCCCTTCAATCCTGGGGTCTTCAACTGCAACTAAAGCTGCACTTTCACCTATGGCCTTTCCTGGCCTCTCAGGGTGCCAAGCCTCAGCTGCTCTCTGTGACCCCTTCACACTTTCAACACCAGAACCATGCAGGAGACTCTTACATATTACCAAGTCCTGCTTCCAGCTAGAGATGGAGGCTCAGGTCCCCTCTTGACCACAGCTTCTGTGTGCTGACCCTGAGGAAATACCTCCCAGAAGATTTCACCACAGTGATGCTGGTCTCTTGTTACTTACAGCTGATTTTTCAGCCCCCAGCTAACCAGCATCAATTGTCCCAGTAAAGCAAAGGTTTTACTTCAGGTTCTGGTCTCTTTTTAATCACAGCTGATTCTTCAGCCACAGCCCATCAGAACTCACAGATTCTCAATTCAAAATATCACAAAAACAGCCCTGATAGTCTCTGCTTCCCTTTGAAGCTTCACAAGCTAGTCCTCCATTGTTCACAACTCTTTAAGAATAACTGTTCCAAGCTTCACAGCAACAAACTCTGAGCACTCAATGTCTTTTTCAGGCCAAAGTTCAGAAGGCTTCCACAATTCTCCTGAAAACACCAAGGTCAGGTCTGTCACAGCATTACCCCACTCCTGGTATCAATTTCTGTCCAAGTGTGTCTCTCCATTGCTGTAATAAAATACTCTGACCAATGCCAACATAGGGAGGAAAGGGTTTATTCAGCTTACATCTCCCAGGTCACAGTTTATCAGGGAGCCCAAGGTAAACACAGGCCCATTTCCCAGGGGTGGCACCACCCACAATGGACTGGGCCCTCCCACATCACTCAATAATCAAGAAAATGCCCCATAGACATGGCCACAGGCCAGTCCTATGGAGGAAATTCCCCAATTGAAAGTCCCTCAACCCAGGTGTGTTAAGTTGACACTAAAGCTATCCAGCACAGCTATATACAACAAACCCACAGCCAACATCATTCTAAATGGAGAAAAACTGGAAGCATTCCCATTGAAGTCAGGAACCAGACAAGGCTGTCCACTATCTCGACTCCTCTTTAACATAGTGCTTGAAACTCTTGCAAGAGCAATAAGACAAGAGAAGGAAATTAAAGGAGTAATAATTGGAAAAGAAGAGATCAAATTATCCCTTTTTGCAGATGATATGATATTATACCTAAGAGACACCAAAAATTCCACCGCAAAACTCCTAGAAATGATTAACACTTTCAGTAAGTGGCATGTTACAAAATTAATCTACAAAAGTCTGTAGCCTTTCCATATACCAATAACAAGCAATCAGAGAAAGAGCCCATGGAAGCATTCCCTTTCCAATAGCCTCAAAAGAAATAAAAGTTCTTAGAATAAAGCTGACCAAAGACATTAAAGAGCTCTATAATGAAAATTTTAAATCTTTAAAGAAGGAGGTCGAGGAAGACATCAGAAGATGGAAGGACCTCCCATGATCATGGATTGAAAAAATTAATATTGTGAAAATGACCATCCTACCAAAAGCCATTTATAGATTCAACGCAATGCCAATCAAAATCCCCATGGCATTCTTCACTGAATTGGCAAAAAAAATCCTAAAGTTCATATGGAAGCGCAAGAGACCTCAGATAGCCAAAGCAATCCTGAGCACTAAGAGCAATGCTGGGGGGATTATTATACCAGATTTTAAACTGTATTACAGAGCTATAGTCATAAAAATAACATGGTATTGGCACAAAAATAGACCTGTAGATCAATGGAACAAAATTTAACACCCAAATATGAGCAAATGCAATTTCAGCCACCTGATATTTGACAAACGGGCCAAGAACATTAACTGAAGGAAAGAAAGCATGTTCCGCAAATGGTGCTGGCAAAACTGGATCTCCACCTGTAGAAGAATGAACCTAAACCCCTGTCTTTCACCCTGTACAAAAGTCAACTCCAAATGGATCAAAGACCTCAATGTGAAGTCTAAAACTCTGAAACTGTTAGAAGAAAACATTGACAATAACCTACAAGATATAGGTGTAGAAAAGGATTTTCTAAACTGACATCTGTTGCTCAGGAAAGAAGGTCACAAATCAACAAATGGGACCTCATTAAACCAAAAAGCTTCTGAAAATCAAAAGAATCAACCAAGGAACTGAAGAGAAAACCCACAGAATGGAAGAAAATCTTCACCAGCAACACATCTGACAGATGTTTAACATCCAGAATATACAAAGAACACAAAAAACAAAGTATCAATGAAGTAACCCAGTTAAAAGATGGGCTAAAGAGCTGAACAGAGAGTTCTCAAAAGAAGAAATAAAGATGGCTAAGAAGCATCTTAAAAAGTGTTCAACATCACTAGTAAT
>NW_008343833.1:245237-268524 GCF_000622305.1 Nannospalax galili | reverse complement strand
AAAACCACTTTAAGATTTCATCTTACCCTAGTCAGACTGGCTAAGATCAAGAGAACAAATGATACCAAATGTTGGTGAGTATGTGGGGAAAGGGAAATGCTCATCCTCTGCTGGCGGGATAGCAAACTTGTTCAACCCCTATGGAAACAAGTGTGGAGTCTTAAAAAACTACAAATGAACCTACCATTTGACTCAGTTATACCGCTCCTCGGCATATACCCAAAGAACTCGTCTTATTGCGGAGACACTTGTACATCCTTGTTTGTTGCTGCTCTTTTCACAATAGCTAAGAGATGGAAGCAATCTAGGTGTCCCTCAACTGATGAGTGGATAATGAAACCATGGTTCGTTTATATGATGGTGTTCTACTCAGCTGTAAAGAAAGATGAAATCATGAAATTTGTAGGTAAATGGATGGAACTAGAAACTGTTATACTAAGTGAAGTAACACAGACTCAGAAAAACAAATGACATATGTTCTTCCTCATATGTTGATCCTAGAACCAAACCCTGATAAGTGAGTAACTACAGGAACCAGGATAATGAAAAGGAAACGGAGGTAAAGGAAAAGAAAGAACCTGAAAGAGAAGAACAGTGGAAAACAGGTGTTACTAAGGAAGATATGGATAAAAATGGGGTTAGTTTAATGGGAGGGGTTAGGGAAGGTTATACAAGGATCCTGGGGGATAAAGGGAAAGAAGGAGCTCAAGAAAGGAGAGAACATAGGAGAAGGGTATTATAAAGGAGACATGGGAAAAGAGAAAGGGGGGAAATTGGGCACCTTAAGTGGGAAAACCATGATGGAGGGGTAGACAATGAGAGAGATAAAAAATGCCTAACTTGTTTTGAAAACCAAAGGGAACCGTATTACTCCTACAACCCACTGACAAAACAACTAGCTCAAGGAACATAATACATGTCTAGTCAAGGTTTATCTGAGAATGTCTGGTTTTTTTCTAATTTTATCTACATAGCACATGGTAATTAAAAGTACCAGACTGGTGGAACTAACCTTCTTGGATGTTTAACAGACATACTTTGAGGCCTATACTAATCTGTTCAGAGGAACTCAAAGGACAGTTTTTGCTTCTTGCCCTTCTAAGTTGACTAAGTTCCAGGGGACTATGAGCATCTCTCAAAATGTCTTGTAACTGTGGTGAGTCACCTGTCCTTGATCACGGAGGCCATGGAAACCACACAAGTTGGACTTGAACCAGTGTCCAGTCTACAGAGAGGAGGGTCAACACAGAGGAAGCATTTCTTCCATGCTTCCAAGTAAAGCTAGCCATGGTCGAGCAGGACCTTTAACTTCATATAGATGGAACTGGTAAAAGAAAGGAGCCAGGGGCTCCTCCCAAGCCCATGTGACCCCTGAGGAACAGATCCTCAAACAACCTTAAGAGTACAAATAAATTGGTAATCTGAGCCAATTGAATGGCCTTAAACATCCAAAAGGAAAGTACAACCAAAGATTAAAGTGATCAGTATACTTCTTTAAGAGTCCATGTGTATAGCTAAAGGCTACATAACAAGAAACAATGCCAGACAGGAGATATCTTCCTTTGAGCTGTTGGCCAGGGTGGCCCAAAAGACTCCCAGACAGTAACCCAGCATAGAACTGGGAAAATGAACAGCAGACCCCAATCTTATCTAAAGGAATATTGACAACTGATTGCTGCTAGATGAGGAACAGCTGATCTTCCTAAAACAAGGCTCTCTAGACAGGCTGACTAGATTCAGCAGATGGACTAGCACTGGAGGGCGGCTGGAGGCACCGACAACACAGTGGACACTAACAGGGATAACAGAGTATATGGGCTCCAGTGGGCCTGGGGGGTTAGCTATGGGAGGGTGCCATTTGGGAGGCAGGTATAAAGATGAATAAGGTTGTTTGGGATGTCCTGTATGAAATACACACAAAAATCAATTAAAATAAAGTAACCTGCAGCTGTCAGCCACTGTGCACAGTGCTCCGTCCCCAAAGCTCTACAAGCCTAGTGCCTTCCTTTTCCAACAGTGTCTACACTGAGATTCATAGAGAAGAATCATGGAATCTGAGGCTTTGGGGGACAGTGTAAGGTTTTCACCAAGCCTAGGTCAGCACTGCATATTTGGTTTATTGCAAATGATATTTCATTATGTGGGCAGCCACATTTTATTTGCCCATTGATTCGCAACAAGCCAGTTGGCTTGATTCCTCTTTAGGCCTCTAGGAACGATGCATACAGTGTTTCACTATTAAATGTATTGATAGCACTAATTTTGTCACAGATGAATCGTACCTGCTTGAGGAAAAGCCCTCCATTCTTGTTGGGTATTGTTATCTCACACACAAACTGAAGTTTCTCAAGAAGCTTTTGATGTCTCAGTTGAGATAATCACATGAGTTTTATCCTATTTTTCTTTCTGACTTGGCAGAAAAACTTAATGTCGTTCAGGTATTAAAATATGTTACAGTCCACCTTGAATCCAGGTCCTATGACCAAGACAGATCACCTGGTCATGGCACATAGTCGTTTTATGTTACTAGGGTCAATTCTCTAACGACTTTAGAAGATTTTGCATCCAAACTCATAAAGAAAGACATAATTAAATGGCTTTTCACTGAAGAAAATTCTAGGCAGAGAATGCCATCTTTATATCTTTAGCATACAGTTAGAGCTGATTCAGTTTACGTATGACTTCTTAAGCTGGAACTAGAAAGGCATCAGAAAGGGCCTTTTTCCTGGTTGCTAAGCTGAGCTGCTTCTCAGCCCTTTGCTCCAGTCAACCCTACCGGGCGATGCAACGACACTTATCTGCGATGGCAAGTGATCTGAGCTGCTTCCGCTTTGGGCCTCTAGGAACGAAGCATGGAGTCTTTCACTATCAAATGTGTTGATAGCCCTAACTTTGTCACAGGTGACTCCTACCTGTTTGAGGAAAAGCCCTCTCTTCATGCTGAGTATCAAATAGGGATTGGATTCTCTCAAGATTATTTTGATGTCCATTGTGATAATCCCATGAGTGATCAAACAGCTAGTATAAAAGTTCACAGTGTTTTACCCTGCTGATGCCCTGTTCATCAACATCATCTCTCTGGTCTGCTTCACTGTAACATAAAGCTTGTCTGACCTGCCTGATCTCCATATACTCATTTACAATCAAGATAAATCACGGCCTGGAAATGACTCAGGAGCTCCTGGCTTGACAGACATTTTAAATCATCAAAGAAAAAGATATCTGTCTATCTGCCGTCTGTCTGTGTATGTGAAGATACTCTGAGCTAAAAAAATAAAATTTCATTCCCTAAGTAATACTAGTTTCTCATATAAACCATTGCCTCGTCACACATAAATTCTTTTTAATATTTAATTTATTATTTAAAAAAATTATTTACTTTTATGAATGTATTTCCTGTGTGTATTAAGTGCACTCATGTTACACAATGCCCGCAGAGGTCAGAAGGGATCAGATCTCCTGGAACTGGAGTTACGGACGTGGTAGGCACCATGTGGGTGCTGGGCTTCAAACCTGGGTCTCTCAACAGCTGAGCCATCCGTCCAGCACTACTTCTCCTTCATGACTTTCCACTGCATTTACCGTAATGCGTTTGACATAACGTCCGGCACAAGACGACCCCTTCGTTCGACCCCTTACCTGTTTTGGACCTTCCTCCACGTTGCTCTCTTGCCCTGTGCATTTTGTTTTGCTCCGCAGTCCTCTGTGGACGATCTCAGCCTGCTGGCAGACGCCGAGGTTGGTCTGTCACCTGTCTCACCTCAGCTTTTGTGACTGTTAGGGTTCTGCTGGCTTCTCTCTGATAGATCCTCCCTCACTTCCTCACAACCCAGTGACTAGAGCCTCGACTGAGCACTAGCCTGAGTTGTGGAAACAGTTGGTCAGCAATCACAAGCTTGGCCACCATGTCTCCACTAAGTCTGTGAAAAGGAGTAATTATAAGCTGCATGCCTGGGTCCATGTTGTTGACAGGTGCCTCCTTCTTTCAAGCCTTTCTTCCGTAGTCTTCACATAAAATTAAATTGAATTTCCTCCTTTCCTGCAGTCAGTGATTGTGCAGATTATAAGTTTAATTCTAATTACCTTTCTTCCAGGAGATGCTCCAGCTAGATCTCAGCTGTCTCCTGTGAAATTAAAAGCACCTCTGCCTCTTGCCCATGCTCCTTTGCCCACAGCGCACTGAGGACATGCAGTAATTTTCATTCAGACAGACTAGGGCATTCACCCTTCTTCTCTTGGCTGTGATCCTCAGAACTGAAATCCTGTGCTCAAGAAGCTTGATTTTTGTATCTTATTGAAGGCAAACCAAAGGAAGACAATGTATAATTCATAACTAATGACTGTCCATTCCATCCAGGTGAACTGATGGAAAACTTCAAAGAAAAATTATGACCCTCATTTTTCCAGGTGAGGTTTCTCACAAAGTGACTGCCAGACATAAGCCAGTTGAAAGCAAAGAGAATCATTAATGAGCAGGCTGAAGCCCCAGCAGCTGCTGATTGGGATACCGTATGGTATCAGCTTAATTATATACATCTGGTGTGCTGCAGCGTCCCACAAGCCTTTGTAAATTAAATAAAGACGATGATTTAGTTTAATGAGGAGTAACGAAATATGGAAATGGCTGAGGAAGGGGCTTCGGAAGCAAAGGGGAAATCAACGGCGAGCAAGAGAGACGGAGTCATAGCTATTCCAAGAGAATTAAAACCTTAGTGAGCTATAAAACCTGGCAGAACATACAGTTGACTTCCTTCATCAAGAACATAACATCCACAAGAAAGGGAAAGAAAGGATCAGTTCAAACATCAAAGTGGGCATAGATACAGTCTATCTTTGGGAATATTCTGTTGAATGCAACAGTGTCCTAGATTAAGTACCAGGTCTCAGGGGCATCATGGGACATACTGGGAAGCAAAAAGGCTTTGCTCTCCAGATGTGTCACTTTAAACAAGGTACTTGAACACCCTGCTGTTTGTCTCATTTGCTCCCTGGGCATAAACACTTCCCACCTCTGGTGGTTATTTTTGCAAGATTTACAAGTCTTTAACAGAACTAGTCTCTTCCTTCTAGTCTCTCTAACCCACTTTGATGCCAGTCATCCCAAAGTGAGATATTTCAGTGCATCAACTTATTAAACTCAGAAACATCTTTTCTCATCTAAAATGCTAGTAAGGATGTGCTGCGACAAGCCAAGTGCTTCATGGTAATGATCAAGAAATAGAATAAATAGAAAATTCCATGTTTTTAAAAGCTCAGCTATAATATAGACACACCTAAACAAAACCAGGTTGTATTGGATTTATCATTAATCCTGCAAGTGTTTATGGAGCGGCCACTGTGCATCGGCCATTTTTCTAAGCACTGAAGACACAGCAGCGACAAATGTCCAAGCCTCTGCCTCCATGGAGCTTGTGTTCTGGCAAGACAGCAGAAGAAAGCAAGTAAGTAAAACGTATCCTGTGCTAGACTTGACACGTGCCAGAGCAGTCAACGCAGGGAAGAGGATCCAGGTGCTGAGGTCATAAGAAGGCTTACTCGGGGTGTGGCACTTCAGCAGAGATGAGACGAGTCACGGAGGTACCTGATCATTCATGTCAGGTGCAGAGATCCCTACACCTGCTTCGCTGTCTGTGGATTCTGGGAACAGCGGAAGCCAGGTGTGCCTGAAGTAAACAGGGCCGAGAAGAGGACACATGAAGGGGACGCAAGGAAAACAGAAGACACATCGGACGTCACCTCTGAAACCTGTGTTGGAGGTGCAGCAGTCCCCGAGGTCAGTGGTGATCCACTGAAGGACTTTCCGCAGAAAAATGCCTGACAGGGGCTTGTCACAGACTCATTTTAGCTCACAGGCTGTTAAGTCAGAATAAAAACTGGGAGACCACTTAGGAGGCTGTTGCCTGTTTCTGGTGACGTTTATGAAAGCTGTTCTGGTGAGACCGTGAGGCATGTTTGGATTCTAGAAACATTTTCCAAGTCAAATTAAGAGAATTTTAGATAGAATGAACATGGACAGTGAGAGGGGCTTCAAGGAAGATTATGATATTTGTAAATTATCTTTAATTATGAGATTCCCTTCTGTTAAAATGGAGATTTCAAGAAACCTGAGAAAAACTGATGAACTCAGTAGTTCAGTCTTCAACATGCTGAACAGCTTTAAAAAGCCACAGTGGCAAGATGAGGAAGGGTTCAGAAAAACGGGAAGGGAATGAACTTGGGTGACTTGGAGACTCATAACAAAAAGCTATGCTGTGGGTTTCATCAAACACGGTTTTCCACGCCTCACCTCCAAGCTGATCTTACATCCATACTTCATACAGTGTCTTCTTCTCTAAGCCATCAGTTTCTGCAAAACTGTTCATCTCTTTGGACACTGAGTATACAGAAACCAGAAATTTATTTAAACTGTCATTGCTACTGTTTTATTTTTTAAGTCTTTACTGCTTATTTCTTAGACCTTATATTACCTTCTGACTTAAAGTTTCTTGAAAGCCAGAGAATATATTCTGCATGGTTTTTGCTTATTGGTTTGTGAGATGGGGTCTCATATAGTCCAGAATGGTCTAGCATTCTCTACGTAGGAAAGAATGACCTTGAACTCCTGATCATCTTTCTTCTGCCCACTGGGTGCTGGGATTACTGGTATACACCACCATGCCTGGCAAAGTTATAGTTCAGGTTGGCCTTGAACAAGATAATGATCTTCTTCAGCATTTAAAACCCCTTGGTATCTCTTTTTATCTTCTTGAGGCCAATTACGAGTCTGCAGGCCCCTGGGTCTGCTTTACACCAGGCCTCTGGAATCTTTGAAAATGAAAAGAGATTAGAGTGGATACAGCTTTCTCAGAATTTCTTACCTAGTTTTGTGCTTTTCCTGGCCCTGGCTTTTTTCCTTATCAGACTCCAGTGCCTGTGTGCTGGTCTGCACACTGGATATGTGAGTCAGTTATTTCAATGTAACCTAGAGTCTCTGGTTGTTCCCAACACACCATACAGTGAGGCACAGTATCTGACTTCCCATCAGGTGGTTAGATGATGTAACCCTTTATTACATGGTGACTATGTCCCTGAGAGTAATTTGACCAATAGGAGACCATAAGTTCCAGGTATCTAGAGATGGAACTTCTCCATGGACCTTTCTTCCCTTAATAGATTTTTTTTAATGAGACATGGTATTGCAGTACATTTTAGAAGCTATTCCAAGATAAGGGATGTTCTGGATAAAGGACAGCTGCTTGCCTTAGTGGGCCAACAGAAAGTACATGTCAGCAGATCACGGACTCTCAGGAATCCTGCCATTTCAAGACATTACTAAGCTCATGGGCTCCCAAATTTCCACTTAAGGGATCGCTAGATCATGGAATGGAATCCTTAGCACATACCCCCTAATGCTCTCCTAGAACACACTTGGGGAAATTTGGCTGTAAATGACTCTCAATAATCATACCTAGCTGTGTGAGAGGGGCACCCGGGGCTTCTGTCTAACCTCTGCTGCTGGACTGACCTCAGTCCCACTCGCTCAACAACAGCCCTGCGGGAAACTGAAAGAGCCACTTTAGCCTGGGCTGGTCCTGAGTCTTTGGAAGTTCCTAAAGACAACATTGTCTAAGTGAAAAATGAATTTTTAGGACCTGATTTGCGTGCTTCTTATTTATAGTTCTTGTAGCTGTGACACCAGACAGAGCACAGCTACACAGATTTGGAACCAACAGGAGCTCTGCTGGGTGCTTGCAAGCATTCTGCCCCACAACCACAAGCAGATGAGTTAGGATGATGACACGGGAACTCTCAGAGGGAGGCTTTATGGTGCAGCTAGCTGTGCTCCTAGTTAACATGAGGCTACTACCCTGCCAACAGTGTGCAGACCCTACCCGCAACGCAGAGGCAACGTGTCAGAGACAAGGGCAATGTGAGGATCCTGTTTACTAGACCCTGGATTAGCCAGGAGTCCATCCACGTTTCTACAGATTATGAAAGCATGGCGTGGAGGAACTGTTCTATACGGCTCCAACACAGTCACTTTTCTTTGCCTTTTACGAGATCTCATCACTGAACACTGAGTTACTGATCAGAATACATAATTTTAGGCACCTCTGGATTTGAAGAAACTAAATTTTTTCCAGTGTTTCATTTTTAAAACTAAATCTGATTCTACAGGGAATTTGAAATTTTCTGAATACAGCCTGATTAAATGCATGTTTCTTAGCATTTTACAAACTGTTATTAACCTATACATAATTCCATGTTACACCATGGAATGTGCTTATGTTATTAAATGGGATTTAATGGCGAATCAAGAAGATCTGTAAGCCTCTACTCAGCAGCGGGGAGCAAGTGAAAGCTCAGCGCTACAGGTGGCCACTGTGCTCTTAGGCTAAATCTTAACATTGTTAGAGTCACAGCACAGCAGTAGAAATAACAGCCAGTGAGACCTTGCCCTGTGCCAGGAGCAGGCTTAAAAGCTCCATGAGCATGCCCTTAATTATTTCCTAAGGCACAGTAATCAACAGTACCCTGTGCTTGTCTGCTGGAGCAGTCCTAAGTGCACACACTTTCATCTGCAGGTTGGGAAGCAGGTACTGGAGGCCAATGCCACAGTAGGACAATGCGGTTTAAGTGGAGTGATTCAGTGTCACACCCAAGGCAGAAATCTTACCAGCTAGGATGTACAACGTATAAAGCATTTTAAGTTCACCAGTTCTCATCATCTAAGATTGTACCAACATGGTCTTCTTTGACTAGAATGAAATCAAGATGAGGGCAATGATACCAATACCCAGACAGTGCCAAGGTTATCAAATGACAAGCAGACCTTGGACTTCACGTGTGAAATCCTCTTCATTCCCTCCCGGGACAGTCTGACTATTAAAAATTAATCATCCAGGTTCTTTTAATTTTAATATTTATCTTTATTTTTTAGTTATGTGAATGAATGCCACATGTGTGCATTTCCCTGCAGAGACCAGGAGAACATCAGATCCCCTGGAACTGGAATTACGGGTGTTGTAATCTGCCCAACATGGGTGCTGGGACCAGAACTCACATCCTCTGGAAAAGCAAAAAGCACACTCAGATGCTGAACCAACTCTCCAGCCCCTAGACCGAATTCTTAAATTCTTACCCAGCAGAGAATCTGTGTTGCTAGATGCCCTGATACTCTCAAAACCTAACTAATACAGAAGTTCTTGAGTCCACAATGAAAACGCTTCTTGGAAACCTGTCTGAAATACGCAGAAAAACCTTGAGAGAGGAAATTGTGTCAGATGCATCCAGGATGCGGTTATAGCAAAGGCCTTAAGATGCCACATAGCTAAATACCGTAATGTAGAAAATACCACCACAGACATTTTAAACTTAATTCGAAGAGATCCTCATACCAAGAGGAGCAAAGCTGTCCACACGGGGAGACGATGGCCATACTTGGAAGGAGAAGCACTAGGCTGGGAGTGTGTATTCGCCATGCGGGTTTTCTGACTGGGATGCGTTTTATGTGCACCTTGGCTAGATGATAATTAGACAATCCACATTATCCACAAATTCCCTGGTTCCCAGGGGCTGGGGCAACTCTGTGCACTCTCAATGTAACAACTGCAGATGAAGCACACCAGCATCTTTGGGCAGGAAATGGTCTCTAGTCTGGGTCATGGACCGTAACCCTCACAGAGGATGCTAATTACCCTCTCGGTGTTTCCCTTAATAGGCCGTTTCCCTTTGTGCGCAGGGCATCATTCCATACTATGTTTCCGGTGTCTGTTGGCACTTGGTGTAGCTCTTTCATTATTCATGTGAAGGAGCAATTCAAAGTTTTGTGATTAATTTTAATGTAGATCTTCCTGGTGTAAATAATTGATGAGAAGGGTGATCAGAGCAGTGCAGCATCGGGGCTGACGTTCCTCCTGTCAGCGTCCACCCCCTCAGCTGCCCGTTCCCGATCCCTCCCCTCTGAGAACCTTCATTTAGCCACAGATGTTTTTCTTATCTCGCAGCTTCTTGTCACTGAGTTCTTTGGATATAAGGCTACAAAATTTTTGATAGCTTCATAAGAAAATAAAACACATTCCTTCCCAGTTTTCTCCAGCTATTTATAGTAAGAAAACCTGAGACAGCAGGAAAAGTTCTTTCTAGCCTCCTGCAGTGCTAAGACCGGTGGAAAATGAATTAGGAACAATCTAAGACAGGAAAAACAACTTACTTTGGGATCACACATTACATAGCTTTTACAATTAAAAAATGAGTTGCCAGGGCTCATTGCTCAGTAAGTTGTCAAACATTTCCTCCACTCTTCCTGGACTTCCCCCTTGCCTATCACATTTGAATGCCTAATATTGGACCTGATCATCATCCTGGGAAGAAGGAGATTGCCAGCTCCTCTACACTATTTTCGCATAATAGCTTTCAAACGAGTATTTTTCTGATAGAAAAATGAAGTGGATTGGGAGTCAGTTGCCACAACTCCTTAGGAGAAAATGACAGAAGGATCTAACAGGTATAGAGATAGCACTGCAAGACCCTGCCTGGTTCTTGTCTCTTTAGCCACTGGGTGGTAGTGGTGGTGATCATGGTGGTGGTGGTGGCCGTGGTAGTCGTGGTCGTGGTTGTGGTGGTTGTGGTGGTGGTTGTGGTGGTTGTGGTGGTGGTGGTCATGGTCGTGGTGGTGGTGGTTGTGGTGGTGGCCGTGGTGGTGGTGGTCGTGGTGGTCGTGGTCGTGATGGTGGTGGTTGTGGTGGTGGTGGCCGTGGTGGTCGTGGTCGTGGTGGTCGTGGTCGTGGTGGTTGCTATTGCTGTTGTTTTGTTATCTCTGAGATCCTGGGTCAATCAAGCTTTTTGCTGCTTTGACAAATGACTTGGAACTGGAGTTATGGACAGTTGTTAGCTGCCATATGTGTGCTGGGATTCGAACCTGAGTCTTCTGCAAGAACAGACAGTGTTCTTAACCACTGAGCCATCTTTTTAAAATTTTTTATTGAATTTTTGTGTATTTCATATAGAACATCTCAATCATCTTAATCATCTTTATATCTCCTTCCCCACTGGCACACTTCCATAGCCCCCAGCTAGAATTCATACACTCTGTCATTTGTGTTAAGTTCTATGGTGTCAAGTTAATGTCCCCAAACATCCCTCAGTGCAAATCCATCCACTGAGGTCTAGTCAGCCTATCTCGAGTCCCTTGTCTTAGGAAGATCAGTTCTTCCTCCCCCAGCAGCAATCAGTTGCCAATATTTCTTCAGCTACAATTGGTGCCTGCTGTCCATGTCCACAGTTCTGTGCTGGGTTGTTGTCTGAGTTTGCATGTGTCTTGTGCATACTGACACCATTGCTGTAGGTTCATATAAGCAGGGTCCCAGGAGCCTGTAGGACTATTTCCATATGGTCCTGCACCTCCTCCCCGAGTCTTACAATCCTCCCCTTCCTCTTCTTCAATGCTCCCTGATGAGGGAGCATCATTGATGAGAACTGAGAGGTGCATCAGTGTCCTCTTCACCCCTTGTGCTGTGCTCTGTATGCTGATGCCCTCTTTTGGTCTCTGCATGGATTGTATGCATGTGGTGCACAAACACACATGCAGGCAAAGCATTCATACACATACAGTAAAAATAATAAATAAATGGTTTAAAAAAGATTAACCAGCACAAGTCAACCCCTGTCTCCTAAAAAGCCAACTAACTCTTAAATCAAGGCATTCTATTCCTGGACCACAAAAGGGTCATGGCCACTTCATAATTCAAAACACATTGAGTCCTTTTTCAAGGCCTGATAGTGTTAACAGTTCCAACATTCCTCAGAAATATAAGCTCAAAGACTCACAGAGACTCAAGGCAGAATTCTATCTGTGAGCCCCTTTAAAAGACAAAACAAGTTACACACTCACAAGACACCACATCACAGAATCAACACTCCTAGTCCAAAGAGATGGAACGAACAGGGGAGCAAAGTGTGGTGGGCCAAAACAAAACTGCAACCCAGCAGGCAAACACTAAGCTCCACACCTCAGGCCCGACATCTGGGCGCAACGTGGCTGGGGATATCAGCTCTAGATGACTTGGTCAGTGTAGTGCTCAAGATGATGGCTATTATAGCTATGTGGACAGAGGATGAATGGCTCTGAATTGTAGAACTCTTGACAAGAAGTGAAGAGTCACTTAGTATGAGAAACTATACACATCTAGTATCAGAAGTAAATTACTGAGAGTGATCCTATAGACATGAAAGAGGAAAGTAAGAGTTGTGGAAATGACACATTGAAATTGGCGTGATTAGAAGCAGCAAGTTATAGGGTAGGGAGGGACTGAACTGCACATTTCTCCAGCTTTGTATTTGGATTTGCGACAGTTAATTCTTTTCACATCTTCCCGTGCCTCTTCATCCATCCGTGTCCATCTCTGCTACGTCGGAGCAGTACAGACACAAGTCAGAATCTTCACTGTGATCCTTCAAGTCTGGCCATGGACAACTGCAAGTGCTTTACTGACTTGGCATCTTAGGAGAACTTGCCCCCCGAACCCCCCAAAATCCATTCCATACTGCACAGTTCATACACTGTAGATTCCTGGAGGAAATTGTGGCCAAGGACTTAGGTTCCCCAAGCTAGTACTCAAATGAATACCTGTTCTTAACCTGTCTCCACACCTGACCCAGGCCTTAGTAGGACCCTTGCCCAAGGCAATTCCTTTGTACCTCTTCTAAGTTCTCCTGTCAAGTCAGTGACCTGAGACTCGGACACAAGTCCCATCCCTTTAGCCTGTTCTCTTCCTGGTTCCCTGGGTTCCAAAGTAGGCAGAGGTCTGTTGTTTGGTTCACTGGTAGTGAGATTCATCCTGCCCACCACCTGTGTCATACGCTGTATGATCTTAGCTCAGAGCCTGGGAAGATCTTGAGCTCCGGGAACCCACTGCCATGTTGTCTTTTGTCTATGCAATCCCTCTAAGTGAATAGGAGGGTCAAATATTACTTAAAGGCTCTTGGTTCTGACTGGTCACCTCTTCACAGCACCACTGTCATCAGAATGTGCCAGCCCTGTGTGGGAGAGATGTTTGCCTACCAGGAAATACACACGTCATCTTTACCTACAGAGAGATCCTTATCTGAGCTGAAATCTAATCCATGAACAGTTGTGTTGACCTCCCAGACCAACCCTAAAGAAGTTAACTCATTCACTTTCTGCTAGGCGCCCCATGCTCCACACTTCGCCATCTTCTGAGTTTCAGTAGTACAACTTGAGGCCAAAATTCCTTGTGCAATCCTTTGGCCATAACAAGTCATACAAATCTTTTCCTAGTGAGATGAGTAACTCATCACTATCTCTGTGACTGGATTTAGAATCACTTAGAATCACCTAGGAGACACACCTCTCAGTATGCCTTTGAGAGTGTTTGCTTGGAGGATGGTATTATTCAGGTGGATGTACTTTCCAAATGCCCTGGTGCCAAGATGAAGGTCAAAGAATATGCTCTTGGGTTCTGGGATAAAGTCACAATGGGGCGATTGTTTCCCCCACCTCTCTCTAGAGGTTTAACTGAGGAGGACAGACCCATGCTGAGCACGGATGGCACCATCCTGGAGCTGGAGGATTGGGTTCTGGGATAAAGTCACAATGGGGCGATTGTTTCCCCCACCTCTCTCAGAGGTTTAACTGAGGAGGACAGACCCATGCTGAGCACAGATGGCGCCATCCTAGGAGCTGGAGGGCCACACGGAGTAAAAGAGGGGCAGGGAGAAAGTGCTACCATTGTTGGCATTTGAGATGACTGATGATGTGAACAGTCACGTAGCCATGACTTTCCCACCATGTTGGACTGTATCTCCTGAAACATGAGTCACAATAGCTCCTTTCCTCTTCACATTGATTCTTGATGGTGTTTGGTTGCACCCAGAAGAAAAGTAACTCACACAATTGTCCAGTTTTCTGGACGGAGCCTCCCCTACCACTCTAGACATGATATATAGCCACACACTGCACCTTCAGGAGGGAGGTTTGCAAGGACGCCCCAGGCCAGCTGTGTTCAAAGGCATGTGCGCATTCCTATGGCTCAGAAGGCTCCTGGCTGAGGCACTTTTCTCACACTGACTCTGAACATTTGTCCTCCCAGCCTTTCCTCCACTCCAGACACCAGCTTTATTTGATGCTTCTCAGGAGGGAGAGAAATTTCTCCCTCCAGCTTGTGCCTCCTGCCACTTGATATGTACCAGTGATGTTCTTTGGAGAATACGGAGCTTCATGTTCGTAAGACTCTGGCCTCATGTTTAAGAACTTCAGAGTAACTCGTATCTGATGTGCACAGCCAATTTGACCGTGTCATAATTATAATTTTAATAGTGTCACATTTAACCCACAGTTTGACCCACAGATACTTACCTACCCTATATTCTTACCAAGAGAATTAAATAACGCAATGCCATTTAATAACATAAAGAGAAATTCCCAATTCAAGTCTCCAAAATCACAGTAAGCATTATTTGATTTATTGACCTTATTTGGCACAGCCTTGATTTGGTTAGGTCCAAAACAAAATTCTGAGACAATCAGGCTCAAGGCAGGAAAGAGGACCTGGGCTCTGACACATTGCCACAGCTGGAAGCACAGGTCGCACAATCACAAGGTGAGGTTCTTTGATTAAGCTTATAAGCTGTATGTGGGTGGACTTAGACTACAGTTTCTGAAGAAGGCAGTAAGTCAGTAAGGTACTGTGGTCAACCCAAAGTCCCCCAGCATCCAACAGGATCCTACTGCATTTGCTCTGCTGAGTGCTGGACAGCTCCCCCTGCCACGGGAATGAAATTGAACTACGGGGTAACGCCCAGAAAAGTGAGCTTTCCTTGGGTTGGAATTTGGTGGCCCAAGGGTGAGCTCAGATGCTCTTTAGGTGGTGAGTCCAAAGAAGTCCATAGAAAATAACGTCGTCACTTTTCTCGTAGGCAAAGTAAGGTTTAATATGATAAAAATCTCAGGGCGTTTGTAGACGTTTACATGGTAGTTGTTATAGGCAGAAGAACTGGCATAATATCACTTTTCAAGGTCAAAGAACTAATAAGACAACCGCTCTTCAAATACAAAAAAATTAAATGATTGTGTCTTAGTCACCATGCTCTTTTTACATTTGTGTGTGTGTGTGTGCGTGTGTGTGTGTGTGTGTGTATGCATGTGCACACATGCCATGGTATATGTACAGAGGTCAGAGGACAGAGGGAGTCTTCAGTTTCTACAGTGTAGGTCCTGAGGATGGAACCCAGGTCATCAGGCTCGGGGAAAGTGTGTTTTCCAGCCGTACCATCTCGCTGGCCCATCACTGTGGTTTTAAAGTTCCTGGAATTGTTCCTATCAAAGGGCAGTCAGTTAATCAGAGTTCTCCCTTTCTGTGCTATGAAGGTGTGGAGTCCATGAGCTACCTATGGCTCAGAGGTGCTGTTGTGGTGAATGGTGTGGGAGATCTCTTGACCTTGCAGACCAGGTAGTAATTATTTCTGAAAGCACCTAGCGTTTCCAATGGAAGGGGTCCTTACTGCGTCTAGTGAAAAGGCTCCGATAACTGTAATTCAGCACAAACATGACCCTGTGGTGTTTTCCCAGAGAAACTGTCAGAATTATTTACTGGGGTAGATGACAAAATTTCATAACTTAAGATCTGCTCAAGATTTTTTTAAAAATCTCTTCTTAAAATGGTTATATTTCTGTCCTAGGGATATAGCTCTGTGGTAGAGTACTTACCCAGCAAGTATGAGGCCCTGAGTTAGACCCCCTAGCATTATAAAATAAAACAAAATAAAACGTGAAAACAGTATGGCTCCAAACAAAGACTGATGAGGTTTGAAAACATAAAAATTTACATAATGTTATATGGAAAACATTCATCATGTCATAATTATACCAGTAAAGAGGGGGAATAGTGACTATGTCCAGCAGTATGGGGTTGACCAAATAAAGGGAGTTTTAGTATGAGCCCTGGGATATTCAAGATGATTGGTAAATATTCATTGAATCAGCATGTATTTAAAGACAGAGACGTTTTTCATTGTGTCTGAATTGCTGAGGGAAAATGGAACTACGTAAAACTAGAAATTATTTTACACCATGCATTACTAATGTCTATATGTGTTATTTGTTAATAGTGTGAGTATATATTGTAATATGATGATGAGAATTTTTTTATATTTTTCTTTCAACTGTTCAAGTTTTTAGGTTTTCTAAGTAAATATTTGAATTTATGTAAAGGGAAAAGACATGTTTAAAATAACCTCCATATATGTCTGCAGAAAGCCAGTGCTAGTCTGTTTGTTCTAATCAGTATTTTAGAAAGAATTAAAAAATGGATATCTTTATATGTTAAATATATTCATGATTTACCCCAGCTTTAAGTATAACTGACTTATTGACAAACATAGTTGACTAGTTTTATATATATTTATCATATATTCATGATCATTTAATATATTTACCCATGTTCAGTGTGATCTTTTAATGTATTTACCCACTTTTAGGCTTTCTGGATGTTTTAAGACAGGGTTTTATGTAGCCCAGGCTGGCCTCTAACCTTTAAAATAGCTAAGGATGACTTTGAACTTCTGATCTTCCTGCTTCCCACTCAGGAGTGCTGGGGTTTTAGGCCTGTGCCACCAAACCTAGTTTACATGCTTCCGGGGATTGAACTCGGGGCCTCCTGCATGCTAGGCAGGCACTCTACCAAGCGAGCTACAACCCCAGCACATATTAATACTCTTTTAAGACGTAGGGCAGGGGCCATGCTGGATTCACTTTGCCACACTCCATGCCGCTCTGATGTTCTGTACCAACTTCTTCACCTTTCTGTTCTATTACTTTACTTCTGTTATCCGCAGGTCACAAGCCCCACTTACCTTCAATAAGTACACTGAGATCTGAGAAACCTGGAGTTACACTGTCAGAATCCCCGCATACTCATCTACAAACAGAACGTCTTATTTCAACATACATAATTGCCGTTTGGCTTAGGCCATTAGAGACATAGCCAGAAAGTGAATACAGGGGGACCTCTGTCTTTGAAAGACTTGAGCTCTAAAAAGAGATACACAGCCATACAAGGGTCATAATTTAATATGATAAGTGCAATCTGGGTAAACAGGATGCAACAGAAACATAGCAGGCATTCAGGGCTGCAAGTCAAAACGGGCTTCTGACGGGGAAGACGCTGGGGTGAGGTTCTAAATAAACCCAAGGAGCAAGTTTGAAAAGATGAGTAGGGACACATCTCACAACAGAGAGGACTTCAACAGTCCAGCCTGACCAAAGCAGCCATCCTGAGACAGCCTGGAGCCTGACAGTGGGGAGGGGACGCTGAGCTTCCTGACTATCTGGACCCTCTCACGGACACTGAGCTTCCTGGCTACCCAGACCCACTCATATTTTGCTCCAGCTGAACTTGAGACCTAAGAACCAGCTGCAGAGGCTCGGGAGGAAGGGCACTTAGTCACAAGGTGCTCTGTGGGAGACAGGGTGTCATCACAGACAGGCTTCCCCAGAGGTAAGAAGAGAATGTGTGTGACTGACCCTGCCATCTGAATAGACGACGTCAGAGTGCAATGATCAGGGAGCATCACTGCGCATCACAGACAGGCTTCCCCAGAGGTAAGAAGAGAATGTGTGTGACTGACCCCGCCAATGTTTTCCGCCATCTGAATAGACAACGTCAGAGTGCAATGATCAGGGAGCATCACTGCAGCCTGCAGAACTGTTTCGTGAGAGGTTTTGACACACTGCATTCACCCGGCATGTAGCAGTGTCCAGTGTGCAGAGTGGGCTCTACGGCGAGTAGAAAGCACTTGGCAAACTAATGGACAGGTGAAGAGATGCCTCTAAAGGCTGAGGACCAAGCAATAACGGCTGAGAAACCATCAGCTGCGTGTTTCTCAGGGGAACGAAGAGTGATTCCAAAGGACGTTTTTGTGTGCTGGCAAAGCAGGAAGTGGGTGGGTAAAAATAAGAAATCCCCTTATTCCACAAATGAGCGGTTTTGTGGGGGAGACTGGAGTAAACATAGTTCTATACATTTTTTTGCAGGAATTTATGTAAAACTAAGTTATGTTTAAGGTAGTGCTTTACAAATATATTAAGCCAGCCAGCAAAGAAACAAAAATCCCTGATTTTAACAGACACTTAAGGGACTCTATAGAGCACAACTATTCAAAGTGTTTGAATTTTGTCCTCTAGTTTAGGGCTTCCCATGCATAATCATCATGGGAAGCCACAGGAAGCGTTATAAAATGCAGATTCCAGTTAATAAATTCCCATGAGACCCACGATCCTGAGGTGACATGCTGTCACTCAGGCCAGTTTATCCTGGAAAACCTGGACAGGAAGAGACTCAGGGATTTCTCCTAGATTTTTATGTGTGTTTATTTTCGTTTCTTCAGACAGGGTCTCACTATGTAGGCCAGACTGGCCATGAACTATCAATCCTCCTGCCCTAACCACCACAGAGCTGGGGGTTACAGATGTGCCCACCATGCTGGGGTTAAAGGCGTGCACCACCATGCCCTTTCAGATTTATTTTTTACTTGACCGACAGGCCAGTGTTAGTGCTGTTGGCTGAACTGAAATGGCAGATTAAGGAATGGGTACATAGAGAGAAAGAGTTTCACTGTAAGTATATTGCCTTTGAATATTAGTCCACAGAGAAATTGTGGTTGTATATATTTAGATATATAATGTAGTAACACCAGGCCTAGAGACATGGATTCACCAGTCAAAAACACAGGATGACTTTAATCCATGGGCTAAGCAATGATGCTATCTATGAATAAAAGGTGCTTCATGAAAAAGGTTTACAATCTACAGCTTAGTGGGGTCAGGTGTGGGGTCAGTACTCTGGAGGCAGAGGCAGGCAGATCTCTGTGAGATCCATGCCAGCCTGGTCTACACGGCAAGTTCTAGACCAGCTAGGGCTTCAAAGAGATCCTGTCTAAAATTCAGGTTTTTAAACCCCGACCTTACGGCTTAGTGCCCAGCTCTCACAGGTGAGGAGTGAGGACGGGATGGACAGCAGTGGAAACCGAGGACAGGCGAGTGAGGCGGAAGACCAGGAGACCTGGATGTCCTAAATCCGCGAGAGTGGAAGTGTTTCACGTAAAGACCAATGAACCTGTCTCAGTGCCTCCAAGACAAGTAGCCACTTCGGCATTAGTCAAGAAGGAAGCGAGTCGCCCGCTCGTGGGTGTGGCCATCCACTGGAGCAGGGTCTACCCACCAAGAGCCATACCCACAAAGACAGCCGACTCCCTCCCCCAAGGGCCATCGCCTGTCCACAGCTCCTCAGTTAGGGGCACAGGTTTATGAACCCCTCTATACTCCATGCCAGAGTGTTGACTGGCTTCATCTTGGGCACACCTTAGGCAGCCAAGGCGCCTCTGAGCTCCTGAGTGTGGTGGTCCTGTCATGGCACATCCTGAGGACGCTGATTGCTCTGGTCCTCTCTAACCTTTGACTCTTAGACTCTTTCTCTGCCCTCCTTCCACTATGGTCCCTGAGCCTTGAAGCAGGATGTGATGTAGATGTCCCAGAGGCAGGGCACTTCAGAGTACTCAGAAACCAATCACTTTCTGGTTGGATTTAAGGTCCATGTCGCAAGATGGAGCCCATACCTGACACTGACATCAGGCCTAGGAACTTAAAGCTAGACAGGTCACAGGCCACAGAGGTGAGTCTACTACCATTATTCTGCTAAAGGGCACAGCATTAAACCAACTCCCAATGGCTATTGCTATGCATATACATTAATGCATCTCTCAGCTCTCACCAGAGAAGCTTCCTCACGCAGCAGAAAGTGATTAACACGGAGACCCACACCTGGTCAACGGGCAGAGACTAAGAAGGTGCACTGTGCTTACCCTGAATAGGACACCAGTGTCAGATCTCAAGGATCATTGCAGAAGAGGAGATGGAAAGACCGTAAGAGCCGGAGGTGGTGGATGACCACAAGGAAACAATTTTCCAGGCCGCTGGTCAGTTC
The DNA here is from genome assembly GCF_000622305.1 of Nannospalax galili. Classification (NCBI taxonomy): domain Eukaryota; kingdom Metazoa; phylum Chordata; class Mammalia; order Rodentia; family Spalacidae; genus Nannospalax; species Nannospalax galili. The sequence goes on along the minus strand of NW_008343833.1, from coordinate 248,545 downwards.
CTTCTGTCAACTCCAAGCAATCCTGACAGTGTGCCCAAGACCCATGACAGCGCAAGCCAGACAAAACGCCGGCAAAGACGTGGGCAGGGAGGTGAGGAACCCTGACCTCAGCTGAGGAGCTACTGGCAACTGATGGCTGATGAGAGGGGGAAGGCTATCGACGCAAAAGAACAACTCTCTCCTTAAAGGGGATGAGAGATGATTTATTCTGCAGCCAAACATGAGTGACCACGGCCCGGGAACACAGATTCAGGTCATTTCAAATTCTATGTTCCCCTGTGGAAGAAGTTTCATGAAGTTTTAATAGTAACAGAACAAAGAAAAATAAATCAAGACACTTTTGAAAGACATTGGTGGAGATGTTAAGTAGGCAGTTACAGCAAAAGAGAAATCTCAGCTGTAGGGCTTACATTTTGAAAGCTTTTTAGCTCCTAGTCACAGGATGTTAAGTCAGGAACAAAGTTGGACAAGAAGTGGCTATTTAAGGGCTAAAGATGACCCAAGGTAAATGGTAATTAGGCTCTGGACCCACAATCACTGAAGAGTTAATTGATTGATTAGCCTTTGCAGAAGGTTGAGTTTCAAGATGCATTTTACTGAGAACTTTGGTTCACACACCTCAATGATTGATCTGGAAGCTGCTTCCTCATTTCCTAGTCTCCTGCCCCCAGGACTACCCTGGTTATCTATAGCTGCATAACAAATGCCTTAAAATGTAGTAGCTTGCTGGGCATGGTGGCGCACGCCTGTAGTCCCAGCACTTGGGAGGCAGAGGCAGGTGGATGTCTGTGAGTTCAAGGCCAGCCTAAAATAATAGTATATGCTGGATGAGATGGCATACATCTTTAATTCCAGCACTCAGGAGGCAGAGGTCAGCCTAGTCTACACAGTGAGTTCCAGGCTAGCTGGGGCTACAGGGAGACCCTGTCTCAAAAAGATAAAAAAAAAATGTAGTAGCTTGCAAAAAAGAAACAATTCCTGTTGACCAGGCATCAATGAGGTTATGAAATCAGGGGAATTTTTAATTTGATTTTAAAGCATTTTAATCAGACTATCTGGAATGAAGGCTGAGATCTAAATCTTTCAGATTTTAACGTGAAGAAAACATGGCTTATCTCTAGGTTTCAAAGCAAAAGAGCCAACGTGGACAGCAGTGGGTTGGTTTTGGACAACTCACTTACAAAGAACAGCAAATGCTTTTAAAAAGTCAGCTCTGTGCTTTGATGCTCCAGGACCTGACCTGTGTGGTGCTGGCAGGGGCCAGAGGAGCAGAGATGCCAGTCTGCAGCACTCTGTGGGCATTTTAATATACTGAAATGAATCTCGTTCCCAATGTACGAAAAATGAGTGCAATCCAGGAAGCTCGAACATCTGTGTTTGTGTAACGTGTGTGTGTTGTGCCTGGTTGAACAGAAGGATACAGGAAAATCAAACCACAGTGTAATGTCCTGAATGTCTTCCGTAATCAGTAGGAGAAAATGCCTCATGTTGAACTCCATTCTGGCTGTTTGGCAGCATGTAAGACTTCTTGGCTGAGCAGTTCGGTAGTCGGTGAACAGGGGCTGTCTTAGCACGTGTCATCTGAGGTGTTCCTGCCAAGAAAGCCCCGTGCTCTCTTCCGGCTGCCGGGCTGCCTGTGGCTCCCAGGTCTCTCCAGCTGTGTCAACTGTAGGATTTCAAGTGCTCGCACCCAGGGTGACATTTGATAATGTGATAAACATCTTTAAGGGCTGCCGAGGACTTCTGCGGAATTCTGAGGGTTTCCAGAGGGCAAGGAGCTATAAGAACACAAAGGTCAGGAGGTGGTCTTCTAATCCCATCTTCCCTCTTGCTAATACCAATCCCGTGGTGGCAAGTTTCTTCTCACACTAACATTATGAGCATTGACAGATGCACCTATTTTTCCGTATTTACCCAGTTCTAACTAAGGATTGTTAATTCCATGTGGATTTAGTTAATTACTGCCATAAGGTCTCTTTCAACTTTATAAAAATAACTCAAAATGTCCAGATTGTCTAATGCTTTAGGTAATGACAGGTTTGGGAGGATTACAATTAAAATTGTGCAATTATTATCTATAGAATTACATTCAGTGAATGTCACTGAGGGGCACTGTTATGTTCTAGAAAAATAACCAGAGTGAAAAAACCAAGGGACAGAGTTGAAGACCTACTGGGCCAGCTGATTTCATTAAAAAATAATTTGTTCTTTATTTCCTAACATGTTCCTATTTGCAAAAATATTTTGAAAGGGAGCATCTGAAACCAAGTAGCTGAGTTTTTGACTCATTAAATGAACTATAAAGTCACGTTCCTTTTAATGTAGAGTTCATGTGAAATGTGATCCTGTTCCTTGTTTTTCTCTGTTAAATTGAGTGATTCTCAAGCATCAAGGTACTGCTGACTCCTCCCCACACTGATGGTATCTCCTGGTCAGGGATTGACTTTTTAAGAGTCTAGCATTTGAGCTACAGCTTGAATAACAAGAGGAGTGGGACCATCACTCAGTAAAGTGCTCACCGTTTTGCAGGAGGACTTGTGTCCAGAGTGTACCGTAAAATACTGGGCATGGTGGTGTGTGCATTTGTAGTCCCTGCACTGGGAGGCAGAGACAGATGGATCCCTGGGGCTTGCTGGCCAACCTGTCTTGCCTACATGGAGTGCTCCAGGCCAAGTGAGAGACCCTATATCAAAAGTCAAGGTGACAGCACCTGAGGTTGACTTCTGTCCTCCACAAGCATGCACACACAGGTGTACTCACAGGAACCTGCACACACACACACACACACACACACACACACACACACACACAGACGTAAATTAAAACAGCAGGGAGAGGCCAGTAAGAAAAAAATCAGGATCAAGTTGGGCATTGTGGTGCATGCCAATAATCCCAGTACGCCAGACTGAGAAAAGGAGATTCCTGTGAGTTTGGGGCCAAAATGGCCCACGCGGCATAGACCCTGAGCCCACACAGCAAGACGCTGAGTCCACGCAGCAAGACCTTGAGTTAAAAAATAAACAGGCCGGTACCACCGGCTAACTCTCCTAGCCTGCACTACTATCCTCAGGCCTCTTGGGGTAAGTCTATAGCGCAGCGCTCCGCGCCGGGACTCCCTAAGCCTCATTCACCCTTCCACCCCCCCCCACCCGCCGTTCTATGCTCCTAGTTTGGGCCCTGCGCCATTCCTAGTCTTGGGGCCCCAGACACCTGGGGAACCAATACTGCTTCCTGACCTTTTTCACCCAGACCAACTTAGTGCCTTCCTTAGGCCCCAGGAGCGCTACTTCTGGACCTGGCTCCACCCT
>NW_008343833.1:149262-239047 GCF_000622305.1 Nannospalax galili | reverse complement strand
ATAAAATAAATAAAATAAACAGGCCAAGAAGAATGGTCTTCCAACTTGAGTGAACAGGATAGTGAGGGAAAAGGTTCCACCTGACGGTCAGAATGAAGACTGCTGGTCACAAGCTAAGGGGTGGGGACAGCTGATTATATGGAAAAATGCATGTTAGTGTACATCTGGACTTTGCTCTGATAGTCAAGGAAAGCTATAAGCAGTTACCATTTTCTACCCAGGAGACCCAGAAGCTGAAGGGCCATCTGAGTCCCATCAGGAGGCAGAAGTATTAAACAGCTGCATCATCACTGTCCACCGCAGGCTCAACTCGAGCAGCTGTGATGTGATTCCTGCCATGCATTTCCAACACCCCACTCTTCATTCGGAAGGAGCTTGGCTCTGTGTTCAAACTCTCAGGCATCCCCAACCGAATCCACAGGAATTGTCGTCAAAGATCTGTTTTGGGAATCAAGTTTAATAGCTCTAAGGAGTTAGAAACCAAAGCACCCATTATAAAGGAAATGGCTTATAGCAAGGTGTTGTTAAGAAGAAGTAAAGTTACCTGGTGACTAAGGGGTTACCAGAACACTTGAAGGTAATAACTGCAGGAAGCAGCCACCATGACTGGCCCAGGAAACAGACAGGCGCGTGAATAGATACATCGAGGCTGGTGGCAAGGGGCTGCTTTGAGCTGCAGCCCCAGTCTCCAAGAAGGCACCATTGCCTGCCTGATACTGGTAGCTCTGGATACTAGAAAGGGCTCCATGGACCTGAATTCGGTTCTCTGAGGGTCTAAGACCAACACTGGATGGATGTGCTTATTTCTGAGAGAGCTTACTGAGACTGCTTCTGTGCATGTTCCAAACACAGCCCATTACTGAGACTGCTTCTGTGCATGTTCCAAACACACAGCCCAGACCCAGCAGCTTACAGGAGAAGGGCAGGTGCAGTGGGGAAGAGGCACTAGTGGCATGAGGGACACTAGCAGGAACTGAAAAGGAGCAGTAAGAGAAAAAATGGAAATTAGCACATCTGAGTCTATTATGTCTTGGGTCTGCAGTATCGTTAATGCACCTACAAAGTCTGCAGATTCCAAGTCGCTCTGTCATAGCGCAGAGCTTAGTCACTGTTGGGGTGTGCAGGACAGGACAGATCAGTGCAGCAGATGACAGGGGTCCACTGTGGCCGCTCACTCCTGAGGCTCAGCACCCACATGTCCCACCTGGCTACATGATTGCTGTTCTTTTAAACCTTCCCAAACCTGAGTGTTGAGACGTCTGTAGATTGACCAACACCTAGAATTCCTGCGATTCTCGAAGGCACGTTTCCTTATTCTGTACTTTTGCCCAGTGCTATGGAAACCACGTCTTTCAGACACAGGCATGGACTGCAGACCAAGGCAGGGCGTTCCCTCTTCCCTAATAGCTCTCATTCCCTGGATCAGAAGCTGATTAGGTTGGTGCCCTGGCACCGACTGCTAATATGAAAACACTTGGTTTAGCTTCAGGCAGGGATTTTACATAATCAGCTCAGGTACCTAACACCTGATTCTTTTATATTTTGGGGGAAGATTTAATAATCTCCTTCTTGCAGGAAGCCTGGGGGACACTGGGAATTTCAGATCTAGGCAACAGTAATTTGCATGCGTATGGACACATGCATTACAATTAGTGCAGCCTACCCTGCCTTTGGTCTGCATTTGACCTCATCACACATGGATAGAGCAACAGGACCATTACTGTTCTGATCCTAGATTGGCTTCAGCTTGAGGGACTCAGGCACAAGATAAGAAACTGCTATGCAGTTCTGTGGCATTATAAGGGTCCACAGAGCTGCCATGCAAAGCTGCCAAGGCAGGAAAGAAGAAGCAGGTGGAAAATAGACACTATTTCGTCTTACTCTTTGTCAAAATTGGAACAGGAGCCTGGCACGGCAACACACATCTGGCATCTGACAATCATGAGTCTGAGGCAGGAAACTCACAGGTTTGCGGGCAGCCAGACGGGGCTACATAATGAGTCCCTTTCTTAAAACACATATACACCACAGATAATTTATATGTGCTTAAAGAAAGAAAATGTGAAGCAAGTAATGTTTTCTGAAAAAAAAGCATAAATTAGGTTATCCTGCAGTTTACTCAGAAAAGACGTGTATTATAGGAATCCCAAAAATTCTAGTCCAGGTGATCAAAACCCCCACATCTTTTTGCTGCAACTTGCCAAGTAGCCTGCTCAGTATGGGGAGGGTGGGGCAGGTGGTGCAGACACACATAATGTGAAAATTTCACTGAGGTATTGCTTTGCCCTGTGCCTCATTCAATTCTTAAAAGTCCTTGGCTGTGTAATGAGTCCAGATCCCACGTATTACTTTTATTTATTTATTTATTTATTTATTTATTTATTTATTTATTTAAAGATTTTCTGTGTGTGTGTGTGTATGTTTGCATGCATTTATGCAGGTGCCTGCAGAGACCAAAGGGGGCTTCAGATGCCCAGGAGCTCTAGTGGTTTTGATGTGAGCTTCCTAACATGGGTGACTGGGAACTGAATTCCCGTCCTCAGCAAGACCAGCAAATCCTTTAATGGCTGAGCTATCTCTCCTGCCTTTTAATTTTTAACCACAACAAAGTTTGCAGCATAAATGACTTTCCTGTCTGAGTTTGTTCTTAAAGTTGAGTTATGGCTAAATTCTTGGCATGGCACAGGCCTAATTGCCTCCCTCCTGGTGCCGGCACCTTGGCCAGACACAGGGAACAACTGTGAACAGACCTCGGCGCACACCAGGCCCTGCTGATTCTCATGCAGCTCACAGGAACAGTGTATATTCAATTTTCAAGCTTCGTCTCAGCTGTGTGTGATAAGGAGGCCTGTGATTTAATCTAACAGGGTAAGCAAAAGGTCTTCACAGCACAGATTAGAAATACAGCTTCTTTAAAGGATTTGGAAACTTGGAGATAACCACCCTGAAATCTCCCTCTACACTGGGTGCTAAGACATAGCTCCAAAACAGCCTCATACCTTCAGGAGATTTGCAGAGTGAGCCCAGCCCAAGGCTTTCTTCTGGACAGGGGTGGGAGCAGTTAGAATGGAGCCGGGAGCCTTAACAGTTCTAAAGGAACCGTTAAGAACGAGGCCATGTGGTAACACTGAAGCTGCCATTTTGTGTGTGGGTTGGACTTTGCACGCATTTTTCTTATGCCTTCTTCAGAGCTCCCCTGGGTAACAGAAATTACAGCTAGAAGCTCAGCCACAGCACGGAGAGCCCAGACTGTCGCAGTGGCAGTGAGGGAGAGCTGGTAAAGCTGCGGCTGGCCAGGACGGGAGGCCCAGCAGCTCCGATCTGTGGACGTCTTAACTGCTTTAAGCACAAAAACTTGAGACATGTTGTTTCACCTCATCTCCTCAACAGTCCTGGTGAGGCGCAGCTGGGAGAGCATTTTTCTCACCTGTAAGTGAAACATATGAACTTTACAGGTATATTTAAGTATCACAGCCAGAAACATTGTATCAGAACATACAAAGTACTCAGAGCTCACAGGCAGAGATTATTCAAAAGCATGTTCTCAAGGAAATTATTGGCGAACTCACAATTACCATATGTAGGTTGCCTGCTCACAAGATGCACGCACCTCAAGAAAGCTTGCTAAATACAGCTGTGTGGTTTGAATATGAACCTTCCCACCAAGACTGGTGTGTTCAAGCCTCGATTCCCACCTCCTGGTACAATCTAGAAAGTGCTGCAACTTTAGGAGGTGGGTCCAGGCCGAAGGAAGTAGGTTAATGGTAGCAGGATGGCGCCTTGACATGTCAAATCTCTATCTCTGTCTCTGTCTCTGTTTCTCTCTCTCCTTTCTGGGTACCACGATGTTCGATGTGTTATTCTGTTCCACCACACACTCGCTGGCAAGAACTGCTTCCATGAACCAAAATGCATCCTTTCTCACTCAAGTTGTCAAGTGCTATGTCACAGGGACAAACAGACAAAATGAAACAAATGAATTAACTCATGTCAATGTGGAATGCAGGCCGAGAAAGCTTGTGAACTAGATAAGCAAACCCTTGACATAGAAAATCAGACAAACCTAAGTAGCATGTGTAACACCTGTGCAATGGTTCCTCTTCAGAGAAGTTGTATTGTGTTGTTTTGTTCAATGTGTACTTGGTATGTTAGCCAAGGTCTTCAAAGGAAGAGAGAGAGAGAGAGAGAGAGAGAGAGAGAGTCTTTTAGTGGGGTTGATGCAGTCATGAGGGCTAAACGTGCTGCCATTGCAGGTGACCTGCAGACTGGAGATCATGGGATGCCAGGAATCTGACTCAGCCCCACAACAAATGCTTCAGAACTTGGAAAGTTGGTGGAAGCAGCTGTTAGGCCAAGGCCAGAACCCTGAGACCCAGGAGGGCTGCTGGCGAATACCCTGGGGTCCAATGGCTGCTGCAATTCCTACATCCACGGCAGCAGAGAGGTAAGTTCTGCCGAGCTCATGGAGGGAAGAATAATTTTCTCCATGATTTATTCTCTCACCGGCTGATTAAGTGGTGTCCCTCCACAGGCAGGGAGATTTTGCCTACTAATCTGCTTAGATCCACCACTGACCTCTGCAAACACCCTCACAGGCATATCCACGGTCTGCATGTTCCTCTAGCTCTTCATAGTGCTGTGTGATATGACCATCACACTTGGCTAATGCTCGAATCTATGATGTGGTTCCCAGCTCCCCTTCAATACATGCTTCCAGAACAGAGCTAGTCCAAATAGAACTTTGTTCAGGGTCAAGAACCTGAAGTCATCAGAAGTCACTGCTCTGAGGTCACTGTTTCAAACATGGTGATGCCTGAGTGTGAAATGCCCAGTGGGTTCCCTCTCTCTTCCCTGCACTCCACATCCCCCTCACTTCACTGGCTACTGGTCTGAGGAACGAGAGTGGTGGCGATAAGCCTCCCACCAGGTGCTTGGCTGTCAATGCACAGTAGCAACAGAGGCACGCAGACAGCAGTTCCCAGACAGCCCAAGGCCAGTGGCCAGATGTGCCTGGCCAAGGCTGCTTGCGTCTTTTTGCAAGCCTGGTTAGTGCACCTGATCTAGGTGCTTGGGTGGGTTGGTTAGTGATAGCTTCCCCACCTCATCTCAGACTTGGATTTCCCATCTCCTCCCATCTGTGTGTTCTGGTTCATTCAACCAGTGTCTCATTTCCATGGCACATGTAACGATTCTGTTTTCCGATCTGAACTTGATGAACCAAGCCGTGTGTTTATGATCTTAGCATTATTATTAGATTACCCATACCCAACCCTGGCCCAGCATAATGGCAAGGGGATGTCACCCGTGATTGTCGTCAGCTAGATGCTGCTTCACAGCCTTCTGCTGCAGTGTTGGACTTTTTTGTGTGTCTGGGCACTGCTGTGTTCAGACTGTCAACTATTTTCTTAATAACATCAGCTTGTATGTCTTTCCTTGATCAAACTCTAGGATGTGAAAAATTCAGTTCCATCAAACAAATGGTTTTTTAGTCTGTGAAGATAGCAATTTCCAAATTCCTAAAAGAATTATCTAATTGGTTAAGTAGTAAGGCTCGATCAACAAGAATTGTGGCTCCCCAGCCTAAGCGCCCTTGTGGTGGTTTGAATGAGCTTGTCCCCCATAGGCCCTGAGTATCTGGACACTTGGCCCCAGTTGGTGGTGCAGTTTGCTGGAGAAACACATGGGTTTGAGAGTCGTAGCCTTGTCCATTTCCACTTCGGCCTCTCTGCTTCCTGTACCTGTCCGCAGCTCTGAGCTCTTGACTCCAGCTGTCTCCTGCCATGCCTCCCCGGCACAATGGGCTGTTATGTCTCTGAAGCTGGGAACGTAATAAGACTGGTCCTGCTGCACCTTGCCTTCATCATGGGGTTTTAGTCACAGCACCAGAAAGGTAACTAATGCAGCCATTCTCTGAACTAGCACAAAGTGGCAGATTCTGGTTCTTGAATTTAATTCATTTGGATGCAACATCTAGTATATAAGAATATTCCATAGTCTTAAAGGCTAAACAAGATAAAGCCAGCACCTTCCAGGAAGTTTTATGTAGAACAATATTAGAATAATCTAATTTGTAAGTGTTGTTCATAGGAAGGTTTCTGTTTGGTTAGTATAATGGATAGCTGACTAATTCCCACTGTGCCACATTTTTAAGTATGGTTCATACTCAGGGAAGCTCCTGGGGAATCTGAGTCCAGTTTGATGATTTTTGACAGCTAGACTCACCAGTATTCCATGACTTGTTGAAACCAGTTTGGGCTTTTAAGGACCAAATATTTACTAGTTAGGGGATACTATGACTCATCCATCACTAAATTCTCAGTGTGGATTGGAAATGAATTTGCTCATCTTAAAGCATTTTATTATATTAAAAGCACCTTTAGGGCTATAGAATTTATTCCCATTGAACACTGCTCTAGATTTAGCTTACAAATTTTATTTTGATAGACTTCTTTTAGAGAAATTTTACGCTCACAGTGTAAGTAAGCAGAACTTAGATAATTCCTATGTGTTAGCTGACACTAACATCCCACATTGAATTACAGACATTTCCCCAGAGAGGTGCACTGGTTACTGTTAACAAGACTGTGCTGAGTCTTTGTCATTCAGAACCAATAACTTTCACTTCTGTTGTTTTTTTTCAATTTAATAAATTTTTAAATTAATATTTTTGTGTATTTTATACAGAACAGCTGGAAAACTCTCAATCATCTCTATGCCCCCATCCCCACTGGCACCCACCCACAGCACCCCCTTCCCGCTGAAGCCCATATACTCAGTCATCCCTGTCAGGCCCACTGGGTTGTCAGTGTCCCCAGCCGTTCCAGGGTGCAAGTCCATCCACTGAGTCTAGTCAGCCTATCTAGAGTCCCTTGTTTTAGGAAGATCAGCTCTTCCTCATCTAGCAGCAATCAGTTGCCAACATTCCTTTAGATAAGATTGGGGTCTGCTGTTCATTTTCCCAGTTCTAGGCTGGGCTTTTGTCTGCCTGAGTTTGCATGGGACTTGTGTATGCTGACACTATTGCTGTAGAATCATATGAGCAAGTTCCCAGGAGCTTGTAGGACTCCATTTCCATATGGTCATGAACCTCCTCCCTGGCTCTTACAATCTTTCCACCCCCTCTTCTATGATTGTTCCTGAGCTTTGGGTGGGGGTGCTTTAATAAAGGGATCCTGTCCAAGGATCAGCATTCAGCAGACTTTTGATCTCTACACTTTGGCTATTTGTGACCTTTTTATGTTCCTGGCCCTCCTCTGCATGAGGGAGCTTCATTATTGAGAACTGAGAGATTCATTAATATCCTCTTCATTATCCCTGTTCTGTGTTCATGAGCCTTAAGTATAGAGGTTGTGTTGTAGATGTGTCACTTAGGCCTGGCAATTCATAGACAGTGTCCACGTGTGAACAGTTGTAGTACTTGCTAATAGTCTCTGACTGGTGTGAAATGAGCTTCTTTAATGAGTGGTGACTGGGATATTTGTAAATATAAGGATGCATAGTTTGCACATAGTAAGAAATCACACTAGTCTAGCGATATGACAGTCTTGATTTTCTCTAAGACCTATGGCCACTCATGCCATGTGTATTTGGTTATATTTACAGTACCACACTTGAGTTTCCTCCCATTGAGGGGGCTTTTAGTCAAATTAGGTAAGGGTTGATTGCCCCCAAGATTAGGTGCCACTACTGCACCAATGATATATGCTATCCTGGCCACTAATGTGGTTATTTTGTCTTGAAGTTTTTGTTGGCTCATCCATTGATGTTTACCCTTGGCACCTTCTTTGGAGTTTTATGGTAGAATTTTTGAGATCTCTTAGGTATAGTATCTGCAAAAAAGGGATAGTTTGACCTCTTCTTTTCCAATTAGTATGCCATTAATTTCCTTCTCTTGTCTTACTTCTCTAGCAAGTGTTTCAAGCACTATATTGAAAAGGAGTGGAGACAGTGGACATCCTTGTCTGGTTCCTGATTTCAATGGGAATGCTTCCAGTTTTTCTCCATTTAGAATGATGTTGGCTGTGGGTTTGCTGCATATAGCTTTAATTATGTTGAGGTATGTTCCCTCCAGTCCAGTTCCCTCTGGGACTTTGAACATAAATTAATCTCTGGAATATGGCCAACTTGATCATGGTGGATGATCTTTTTGATGTGTGTCTGTATGTGGTTTGCAAGTATCTTGTTGAGAATTTTTGCATTTATGTTCATTAAGTATATGGGTCTATAGTTTTCTTTTTTGGTTGTATTTTTGCCTGGCTTTGGGATTAGGGTGATGCTGGCTTCATAGAAGGAATTTGGAAGTTCTCCCTCCATTTCTATCTTTTTGAATAAATTAAGTAGCATTGGATGTAGATCGTCTTCAAATGTCTGGTAGAATTCTGCCATAAATCCATCTGGTCCTGGGCTCTTTTAGTCGGAAGGTTTTGGATTGTTTCAATTTCCTTATGTGTTATGGGTCTGTTTAAGCTGTGGATCTCTTCTTGGTTTAGTTTTGGTGATTCCCATGCTTTTAGATAGCTGTCCATTTCTTTTAGGTTTTCAAATTTTGTATAGTAGCATACAGGTTTTTAAAGTATTCCCTTGTAATGTTATGGATCTTTTTGATGTCTGTTGTGATGTTTGCCCTTTGATCTCTGATTCTGTTGATTTGGAGATGCTCTTTCTTTCTTTTGATTAACTGGGCTGGGATTTGTCAATCTTGTTTATCTTTTGAAAGAACCAGCTCTCGGATTCATTTATTTTTGTATTGTTTTCTTTGTTCTGATTTCATTAATTTCTGCTCTGATTTTTGTTATTTCTTCTTGTCTGCTGGGTTTGGGTTTCTTTTGTGGTTGCTTTTCAAGTGTCTTGAGTTGCAATAAAACTTTAAGTCATTTATTTGTGTTCTTTCTGATTTTTTAAATGTGGGCACTTAGAGCTATAAATTTCCCTCTAAGGAACGCTTTCAACGTGTCCCAGAGGTTCTGTCATCTTCTATTGTCCATTTCATTTAGTTCCAGGAATACTTTTATTTCTATATTAATTTCTCCTTTGACCCATTCATCATTCAGGAGTCTGTTGTTTAATTGCCATGTGTTCATGTAGTTATTAGGGTTTCTTACAGTGTTGATTTTAAGCTTTACACCATTGTGGTCTGATAGAATGCATGGAATTATTTAAATACTTTTGTTTTTGTTGAGAATTTTTTTGTGCCCCAGTATATGGTCAATTTTGGAGAACGTTCCATGGAGTGCTGAATAGAAAGCATATTCTTTGCTGCTTGGGTGGAATATTTGGTAGATATCTGTTAGGTCCATTTGATGTATGGTATTATTTAATTCAGATGTCTCTCTGTTTATTCTGTGTCCCGTTGACCTGTCTAATGGAGACAATGGGGTATTGAAGTCCCCTACTATTAATGAATTTAGGTTAATCTTGGTCTTAAAGCCCTGTAGTACTGTTTTTATGAAGTTGGGTACACCAGCATTTGGTGCATATATGTTCATGATTGCAATATCTTCTTGGTCAATTCTTCCTTTGATCACAATGATGTGACCTTCTGTATTTCTTCTGATTAGTTTTAGTTTGAAGTCTACTTTGTCAGATATTAGAACTGCAGCTCCTGCTTTTTTCTTAGTAACATTTGCTTGGAATATTTTTTCCATTCCTTCAATTTAAGGTAGTACCTGTCCTTAAAAGTGAGATGAGTTACTTGCAGACAAAAAAAGAGATGGGTTTTTTTTTTTTCTTAATTCATTCAACTAGCCTGTGTCTTTTGACTGGGGCATTCAGACCATTGATATTTAAAGTTATTAATGGAAAATGTGGGTTGATTCTTGTCATCTTGATTTCTGTTCACATTCTTGGTCTAACTGTGCTTTTCCACAGTTATACTTTCATTTCATTTCTTTCTGTGACCCCTTGGGTATAGTCGTTCCATTCTTCTGCTCTTTGTATTGCTTCAGAGCGATAATTCTCTGAAGGGCTGGTTTTATGGACATAAATTCTTTCAGCCTATTTATGTCATGGAAGATTTTTCTTTCCCCTTCAACTGTAATAGACATTTTGGCTGGGTGAGTAATCTGAGTTGGCATCTGTAGTCATTTAGAACTGGGAATACTTTAGTCCAGGCTCTTCTGGCTTTCATAGTTTGCACTGAAAAGTCAGCTGTAATCTTAATGGGTTTTCCTTTATATGTGACTTGTTGTTTCTCTTTTGCAGCTTTCAATATTGTCTCTTTGTTCTGGACATTTAGTGTTTTTACTATGATGTGCCATGGAGAGTTTCTTTTCTGGTCCTGTCTGTTTGGTGTTCTATATGATTCTTGTATTTGTATGAGCATGTCTTTCTTTAATTTTGGGAAATTTTCTTCTACAGTCCTGTTGAAGATCTGGTCCATACAGTTATCCTGAGATTCTTCTCCTTCCTGTATGCCTATGATGCATTAATTTGGTCTTTTTATGATGTCAAACACTCCCTGCATATTCCTTTCCTCTGTTTTCTTAAACTTTTCAGAATCTTTGCTTGAGTGGCCTATTTAGTCAACTTTATCTTCCAGTCTTGATATTCTGTTTTCCATTTCATTCATTCTGTTGGTGAGGACTTCTCCTGTTGTTTCTAACTGGCTTACTGAGTGTTTCACCTCCTTTTTACTTCAGTCCGAGTATTCTTCAATACTTCTAAGTCTCTTTTAAATTCACTCAGAAGTTTATTCCTATCTTCCTTAAGTTCTTTGATTTCTTTGTGTGTTATTTAAATTCATTGAGTTCTTTTATCATGTTTATAACTGTTCTTTTGCATTCCATGTCCTGTGGTATCTCTAGGGGGTTCTCACTGTACTCCTCTACAGGACTGTTGGTACTTGGTGGGGACATGCTATTTGGGTTTTTCATTTTATTATTTTTTCTCTGTGACTTTCACATGTGAATTTCTTTTGTAGTTTCTGAGTCTTGTGTGAGACTCAAGCCTTCCTTTGTTGAGTTTAGGTCTGCTTCTGTTTGTACACTTTATGTGCCTTTGTTGTTTACTTGTTGGGTATGAAAAACTGGTTGGTCTAGGCTTCAGGTTCTCTCTTTTGATTTTATTGGAGGGGCCAGGTGGCTTTAGTCCTGCTGCTCAGGAGTTTCCACTGAGGACCAAGTCATATGAGGATTAGATGCTCTCAGTTGCCCTCCTGGGGTCTGGATCTCTCTAGTCAGGGGGCACAGTACAATTTGGGAAGCTTGCTAGGTAGAGGTAGGATTCAGGACTCTCAGGCAGTCAGGGAATGAGACTGGTTTCAGGAATCCCAGGAGCTTGTGGGTGGGACATCCAGGGATGAAGACTGGTCTCAGGTGTGCAAAGGCAAGGTGGTATTTTAAATTTGTTCATTTTGTGTGTGTGTGTGTGTGTGTGTGTGTGTGTATACCAGTGCATATGGGTACTCTCAGAAACCAGAAGAGGGCATCAGATCCAAATCCCCTGGATCTGGATTTACACAGTGCTGTGAACTCCCCAACGGGAACTAAAGACGGGACCTCTGGAAGAGCAGCGAGGGATGATCTTAACCACAGAACCAACTTCCCAGCCCTGAGAACTTTTTATATTCTAGAACAGGGTCTGTCTGCCCAATGTTCTGTACACCATTATCTAAATGAACGTACTTTATACGTTTTCTATTTTTTTGTTGTTCATATCTTTGTTCAGAGTGGGAACATTCACTGTCTTTCCTTCTGTCTCTCAATGCTTTTCACGTCATCATGACTCCCCCATGTTTATAATATGTCCCTTTTTATCTTCTTGTTGTAACTTTGATGTCATTACCATCTACTTTGATGATCAGAAAAGGAGTAGTGGGTTTACACACTTACCGAGGAACTGTGAGATATCCAGTTAAAACATCCACCCTATATTCCTCTGCCTGTCATCACCATGCTCTAAGGTCATCTTCTCCAAGAATTTTGGGAGGCAGACAGGGAGCACAGAGGCCACAGAGATCATCTGCTGTGATGTGTTATGTCTTTCCCTTGTGGCATCGATAGACAGTGCACAGGATACCCCCCAAGGGATGCAAATGTGTGCTTGCTTGCTGTTTGGTGATGTGCCCACGATTGGAGTAAGACTCAGTTTGGTGGGATCAGATTATCCCAGAATTAAATCTATCCTTAAAAAGAAAGCCAGAGAGTGTCACTCCAAGTCAAAAGAGAAAGAACTTTTGCTGTCCTATGACCTCCCTTATAACATAAGCCATTGGTTGTAAGGATGTACCCTGATGGCTTGTTCCTAAATTCAAGGGGAAAGTATTTTTTATTTTCTCCATTAAGAGTGGTATTAGCTGTAAAGATTTGGTGAGGAGAGGTAGATATTCCTTTTCAGAATAAAGAACCTCATACCCAGTTAAAGTTTAGTGATACGTGCTTTATTGTTTTAAATAATGAACAGGCATTGACCTTTAAGTTCGAAATTTCTTCTTCGTGTATTAGGTAGAACATATGTTACCCTCCCATGCTTTCGGTAATGTAGTAGACAACTTTCAAATGTTAAATTAAGCTTGTATTCTTACAATAAATTCATTTCAATGTATATATGCTAGTATACATTGAAATGAACTTAATGTTTTATATATAGTAATATAATACACACACACACACACACACACACACACACACACACACATACACACACACACCCTGGAATTCTACGAATGAAGTTTTGCTTAGGATTTTCATGGCTACATTTAAACTATGGGAGATGAATTTTTATTGGTATTTTTTATTTCCTCTTCTTTTCCAACATACGATTTTAAAGCTATAAATTTCCCAGTATGTATTGCTTTATATTGATATGTGATAATTTCATTATTGTTTGTTTCAAAACACTTTTTGTCCATTTTCTCCTTTATCCACTGCTAACTTAAAACTGTTTTTTGCTCTAATATTTAACTTTTTGATATATTGTTTCTTTCTGTTACTGATTTCTAGCTTAATCTCTTACTTGGACCCCAGAACATCTCCCATGACTTCATCCATCAAGTCTTCTGAGTTTACGTTTGTCACAATATCTATTCTGTTCTTTTAAATATTAGTGATAAAGATTTTTGACACCCTAGCTTTACAATGATAAATTTTAATAGCAATTTGTAGTTGTTTTCAGAATTTTCTGGAATTATTTTATTAAGTAGAAAACCACTAAAATGTGTCTACTTATGACTTAGGAGATAAACGAGACTCTCTTGGTAACCCTTCATCCTATGTGACTGTTCTGCATGTTTAAGAGCATCCATGCCACCCACCCTCTAGATGTCAGTATCAGTCCCTCCCGACCTCTAGTGTGCCAGCATTGCCCCGTGTCCACTGCTGGGTCAAATCAGCTCTGGCTGAGAACCACAGAGCTCTTCAGAGAAGCATGCACTGTAGAGCCATGCACCTGCAGATGCATTGCAGAAGCTGAATGGTCAGTGGTTTTTGCTAATTATAGCTAAAGACATGAACAATAATTACTTTTTTGATAAGGCAAAGTAATAAGAAATTAAAATGAATTTTAAATGAAATAACTTCCCATCCTAAACAAGCTCCAGAATTTTAAATAAATAATTTTTTTCAGTGTAATAGCCATTGATCTCCACATGAAAATAGAGAGAGAGGAGAGAGAGAGGGAGAGACAGAGAACTTTGAAAGCCAAACATTAGAATATACCTGACATTTAACCACTTCAGGTTTGCCTCGGAGATCTGACCCTCTCTGGAGACTCCATTCATGTTAAGTTTGTGGGTAAGTTAAGCCTGGTTACTAGCATCTGTTGGCATATAAGGAACATGATCTCTAAACTACTAAGCAATATCTCTTTGTTAATATGTTCTTAGCTGCCTTCTTGAGGGTCCCATGTTTGTAAAGATGGTGTATGATGTCCAGTCAAATGCTGAGTGAATGTCAGGTGTGCTTGCAAGTGCTCAAACATCTGGTACCCTCTGTGTTCTGGGAGGGGACCAGTGACACGAATTCTCCTATTTCCTGTGCCTAATAGGCAGCCCTCATTACTGAACATGATGATACTTTACTCCTGAGCCTTGAGATTTTCCCTGTAGAAGAATTGATGCAGTCACTGTCAGTGGATTGCATTTCCAGAGCATTGTTATTTCTGAGTCTCTTCATATGGCCTTAGAGTCTTCTCAGATTCTACTTCCATTGTTTTATTCAGTGAGCTCCCATAGGAACAAAGGGCACAGGGCCTCTATTTACTCTCAATGAACATGATGATACTTTACTCCTGAGCCTTGAGATTTTCCCTGTAGAAGAACTGATGCAGTCACTGTCAGTGGATTGCATTTCAAGAGCATTGTTGTTTCTGAGTCTCTTCATATGGCCTGAGTCTTCTCAGATTCTACTTCCATTGTTTTATTCAGTGAGCTCCCATAGAAACAAAGGGCACAGGGCCTCTATTTACTCTCACCAATGGCTGAATTTCCTTGCAAGGACAAAACCTGAACCTGCAGGGGGTATGACCCAGCTGAGGAACCCTGTGCTTACAAGAGACAGCTATAGCAACTGGGGGATAAACTAGTTTCTCAACAGAAATTCACTGTCCTGCTGAGAAGCTGAAATACTCCCCAAATCCAAAATCAACCTCCCTAGTTATTTCCATAGCGAATGCCAACCACAGAAACACACCTGTTTGCCTTGGCACAGATGGGGGGCTTTGTCCCGTGGCACATGAAACCATCCAGCTCGAAAAAGGAACCAGCAGTGCAGATGTGCACACACCACACCCCAGCAGAAGAGGGAAGAGAGAGCTATCTTAGAGTAACACAGACATGGATGTGTCTAGGTAGCTCCACATGTAGCAGTTTCCTCTGAATTGGAACATTCCCTCCAGGAGGGAGGCTCATAAGACTCTGGAAGTAAACAAAAGTTAGGAGTCTCTGAAAGCCGAAATTTAGATGATTCCCAAGCCCCCTCCCGGAGGCACCACAAGCAGAAACATTTGCTGTGGAGAGAAGACACCACCCCATCCAGCTGCCTGCTGGTCGCCCATGGAGTGCCAGCAATGCAACTTTTGTAAGTTGTCACCCATGCCAAGATGGGCTTTTCAGAGATGCACCTACTTTTAAGTGATCAGTGCTCCTGTAAGTAACCCCTCACCTATGCTCTGCCTGGTCTGTCATCGGTGCCCTATTTGGGGGTGAGTAGATAGGTGTTAACGTCCCCCCAGGAGAAAACACAACAATAATAATCCTGGGTTTACAACCTCATGAGACGGGAGGAGGAGCTGATGATCACAGAAGAAAGAGGAAGGAAAGCCCAAGTCACACAGCCAACCCAGCACAGCGCTCCTGCAAAACCATCACACAGTTGCTTTCTGCTTTGTGTTCCTCCTCTGTGTAATGTGTGCTATGTCTACATTTTTTTTCCTTTTTGAAGAAATACAAGCCCAGAAAAATAGCTTACATTTTGCTGTGGAAATGACAAATTGATAGACGCCCCAGAGTATTTCTTCAGTGTTGTAAGGGAAGAAACAATTACGCATTGTTCCGAAACAACTGCAGCAGCTTAAAATGGAAAATGCAATACCCAAATGACTGTGGGAAATAAACGGCGAGAATTGTGAACTCCTTAATGTGGAGTATCAGCCCGAGCTCAAGTTATAAATATTAGCACACGTTCCACCGCCTACACCGTGTTCCTCTGGTGCAATTTGTTTAGTGGTTTGAGATATGAGACAGCCACATATTTTACCCTCCCTGCTAGTAGCCAATTTGCAAGAAAGCAAGTAATATAAAAATGGCTATTTACTCTGTTACAAGTGGTACAGTCCGTTATCACTCTCCACTGATGTGGTTACACGGATGGTAAATCAATAATCTGTTTTCATTCCTCAACTTGGTAAACATCTGCTTCTTGTACTGTAGGCCATGCTTAGTCTAGAGAAAAGCTTTCCACCATAGTGGCTGCTGATTCATTTGACAAAATCAGACCTCATTATGAAAAATTATTCCTTAATTGCCTTTCTTCAGAATTCAACTGGTGAAGTGCTCCAGAACTTCTTTGCCACAGAAGAAGAAAAGACTAAAAAATGCTTTAAATGCATCAACAGACAGACAGACTTTGTCTAAATTTTCAAACTACAGAGTGCATCTCACAGCTTTGTCTGAATTCAGATTACTCAAGTAAATAGTTTTATGACTTTTATTATTTATTTATGTTATGTGTATAGGGGTGATTTTTTTTTGCCTGCATGTAAATGCACCCTGTGTGTGCAGTTCCTGCCGAGGTCAGAAGAAGACATTGAATCACTTGGAATTGGGGTTAAAGACAGTTGTTAGCTGCCATGTGGGTGCTGGGAATCAAACCCAGGTCCTCTGCAAGGGCAGCCGATGTTCTCAACTGCTGAGCCATCTCTCCAGCCCCTCAAGTACACACTTAAGAATCCTCAGCTAGACATTTAATCACAGCTCATGGGATGTGTTGTCAGGTCAGCCACTGGGGTCAAATCTAACTTCCTAAACAGAGAGGTTGGACATGAAGGATGAGGTGCAATCTAATAACGCGATGGTTCAAAGCTTTCATATATGCAGTATAACTTTCACAGCTGAGCCATCAATTTTAATCTTCTACTGTACCTGACGTAGAAATTGCCAAAAGTAACCTCAGATAGGTTCATAAAGACTCCATTATTTGGTCAGTTTGTATTTAAAATCCTGTCTCCCTCTTCCACAAAGTCTTCATTTTTCCTTTTGTTCAGTGTTCTATATTAAGTTCTGAAGGGATTGTGGGTAGATGGTACCTGCCCTGGTCTTATCTATTTCTGTAGTAAGCCAGAATCATTTGAGATTTCTCTTGCCTCAGCTCATCCCCCGAGTCTGCAGGCAGCTCAGACAGGAAGGCACAGGGGCACTGCTGGACCAGCCCGAGCCTCTTCTTCTGACCTTCCACTTCATTTCCCCCTGGACATCAGCTGTCCTGCAGGAACCAAGAAAAACCTGTTTGTATGCTATGCCACCTGTGAGCGTAGAAACCTCTCCCGGATTCCACCATCCCCTGCAGCCATAGCTCACAAAGCCTGACACAGCGGTGCTGGTAAAGCTCCTGGCTGCCAGAGTTCCAGGACGAGCTTGTTTGGAGCAGGGACCTCTGCAGTGAGATACTATGTCAGCTTTTTGCTATGGAGACAGACCAACAGCCCTGGCTTCTTATTCAACTGCTTTCTATGAATGAATTCCAACCCTGATTAGTTCAGAGCAATAAAGAGGGGAGAAGTCATTTTCTATGATCGTGTTTCCTCTCTACCGTTGCCTGATTTATAGCTAGCTCAGAACTCTTGATTTTGAAGATAAAGAATTGGGATATTTGTTCAGTTTCCTACACTAACAACACATAAGCAACTGGTACCCTTCCCTGTCCTGTGACAAGGTAAGCCTGGCATTGTGCAAACTGAGAAGGAGAAAATGAGCAAACAAGTTCTTTAGTTCCGAGCCTCCTACCTCTGGCACTGGTAAGGTCCGACCTTGAGCCTGACACTACAGGACCATGGACAGTCCCTTCTTGCCCTGTCTTCTGTACCCAATCAGAATCATATGAATATTCTTTGAACTTTGCCCTGTATCAGACTGCAACTATGTTAAAAGGAGGCTACATGTTTTCTTGTGCTGAGTTTTCCTTGGGGGAGGGTGGGAAAGGATCTTTATTGAAAATAAAAGGTATTTACTGCAAAGATCATATTATCCCTCATATAGTTCCTAAATTTTAACTTTTATATATGTTCATATGTGAAGGGATTCAGATCATAAAATTACAAAGGTGTATGTGAGAGGTGAGAAGGTGGCCTTCAGCTGGAGAATGGTTCAGGGGGTAGGAAGCGCTTGCTGTGTAAGGAGGATGACCATGAGGACCTGAATTCGAATCCCCAGGACCCACTGAAAAGTCAGAAGTATCCTGTGAGTATCTGTAACCTGAGTCCTCCTATAGGTGAATGGGGGGAGACCACAGGAGAGTCCCCACAGGACCTGGGCCCCTTGGCCTGATATGTATAGTAGAAGAAAACAGAGACCTTTTCTCAAACAGCATGGATGGCAACGGTTGACACCCAAGATGGTCCTATGTGCTCTTCATGTATGCCATAGTCAGGAGCATGTCTGTATTTACAGGAATTTGCACAACACTCAGACGCACCATACGCTCTCATAGAAACACAAAAAATAAAGATCTTGAGGGAGGGTTAGGGAGGAGGGAGGGTAATAAAGTAGATGTGATGTAAAAACAGACAGAAAGCTAGCAGAGGAGGAACAGGGACCAGGAAGAGGGACAGGGGACAGGGGAGGGAAGGGGACCAGATGGAGACTGGCAGGAGATGGGGGAAGGAAACCAGCAGCAGAGAGGCAGGGGGTAGGGGAGGGAAGGGGTGGGGACCAGTAGAAGGGGCTCAGGGGGATAAGGGACAGAAGTGTGGAAACAGGATCAACACAAGAAAGTTTGTATGAAAATATCTCAGGGAATCCCATTAATCTGTATGCTATTTTCTAAAAATGAAAGCCAGGCCATGGTGGTACAGGCCTTTAATCCCAGCACTCCATAGGCCAAGGCAGGTGGATCTCTGTGAGATCAGACAGCCTGGTCAACACAGTGAGTTCCAGCCCAGCTGTGGCTACAAGGAAATCCTGTTTCAAAAACTAAAAATAAAAAAAAAACAACAAAACAAATACCCCAAACCAAACCAAACCAAACAAAAACTTAAAAAGGGAGATAGCTCAGTTGATAAAAGAGTTGCCTCATAAGAATAAGAACCTGAGTTCACTTCCCAGAACCTACATCAAAAAGCTGGGCTTGCTGGGCATCCCTATGAGTTCCAGGCCATCTGGGGCTATAGGGAGACCCTGTCTAAAAAAGACCAAAAATTAAATAAATAAATAAATAAATAAATAATAAAAATAGTAAATAAATAATAAATGAATAAATATATAAAGTGTATGGGCTTGGCATGCACTTGTAATCCCAGTGCTGGGAAGGCAGAGAAACACGGATCCCAAGGCTGACCAGCCAGTCTACCCCAGTCAGTGAACCCCAGGCCAGCTGGAGACCTGGTCTCAAATACCAAGGTACATAACCTGAGGTAGGAAGGACACCCACGGTTTTCTTCTGGCCTCCACATGTACCTGCACACACACTTGGACACCACCCCTCATCCCAAACACACAGATTGAAAATAGTAAAAACAAAAATGAAAAGTTAGAGCTGCACAATGATAGACATTTATCATGGTTAGGATGGTTGTGAGCACACAGAGGCCCTGAGGTCATCCTGAGCTCCGTTCTGACCACATACATCCCACCCGTTTTAGACCTGATGGATGGCTAAGATTTTATTTTAAATGCACACATACTAACTTTAGTTTTACAGATTCTGAATGTCACATAGATAGGAGCTTTCTGAATGTTTTATCATATGCCTCTGTTCTGTTAGAATTCAGGTTCCTGAAAACTAACAGTGGTAGTACCACCTCATCCAGTCATCGGTGCTGTTGTGTGGAATTTCACCTTGTAAATGCAGCACAGTTTGAAGAATTTTGTACTGAGCTTTTGTACATGTCATACAACAATTCTTAATCAAATTTAGACCCCCTTCCATCCATGCCCACCCCCGTGCCACCCAATTGTGGAAGAGGGGGCAGAAAGATTGTAAGCACCATGGCTGGTTCCTGAACACAGGGAAACATTTCTGTGACACACTCTACTCTTGCTGGATGTGCGCTGTGTTTCCTGTTTTATGGTATTCTATGCAAAGATGCTGTGAGCACTTCTGCAAGGCACCTGACTACACAGAAGCACAGAATCTCTTTGGAGCTGTCTGTATGTCATTCTTGTGACATCTACACCCAGACGAAACAGCACAGCTCTGTTCCCTCCCTCCACAACTGTATTAGTCAGGGTTCTCCAAAGAAACAGAACCAGTGGAATGAGTATGTATAGAGATTTACCAGCTTAGCTCACAGGATAGAGTCAGAGTAGTCCAACAATGGCTGCACCACACTGGAGAGGCTGAGAATCTGTAGTCGCTCAGTCCACAAGGCTGGATGTCTCAGGAGTCCCAATCCGGTGCTGAAGGTCTGACGAATTCCAAAATATCAGCTAGTCTTCAGTCTACAGCAGCAAGACGAACTCACCAGCGAGAGAGAAGGAGGCAAGCCTCAAAAAGCCCCGCGTTCTCCTCTGCCTTGGTCTTTTATACCAGCTGCCATCAGAAGGTAATGCCCACATTTAGGGTGTGTCTTCTGGCTTTAGATGATCCAATCAAGAAGATCTCTTTCATTTCAGTTAATCTCAGATCAAATCAAGTTGACACCCAGGATTAGCCATCACAACAACTCTGTCCCTTCCTCTCTATTTTCTTCTTTTTCTTAAATCATTACATAATTCCTAGAAAGTTTTAATTAATCTATTTATTTATTTATTTTTATTTCTTGTGTGTATGACTGTACTGCCTGCATGCGTGAAAGTGCACCCATGTCATGCAATGCCTATGGAGGTGAGAAGAGGGTGCTGGATCCTCTGCAACTGGTGGTACAGATAATGTTAGTTTCCTTACAGACACCTAAGATGGGCACAGCTCCCAGTATTTTAAAATGGCATAATGACTTTGCACGGGGAAAGTCCCTCTGCTTATCAGGAGACCAACTAATCCCCAGCTAAACTGCCCAGCCTACATCATGGACAGTTACCCAAGCACCTAACTGCCTATAAAAGATGTCTGACTTCCCTGCTGGTTGCTGTTTCTCTGCACCCCAAGAGGCAGCCCAGTGGTCTCTTTGCTCTTAAATGAGCTGCTGCCCTCTGTGGAGTTGTCTGGCCGGTGGTCTTTGCTGCACTCTTCCATACAGTTGTTAGTCACCATGTGGGTGCTGGAAACCAAATCCAGGTCCTCTGTAAGAGCAGCCAGTGATCTTAACTCTCTACTCCCCTAGAAAGCTTTTCTGTTGTTACTTTTATTGAATTTTTGAGCATTTCATACAAAAGTTCTTTAATCAAATTTAGACCCCCTCCTCCATCCATTCCCCTTATAGACCCCCCTCCCACACACATCAGATTTTATGCATTCCGGCCAAAAATTTGTACCCAGATGTCCTTTGATGCAAAGTCATACACTGGAGTCTAGTTGACCTATATAGAGATCTTCAAGATCAGCTCTCCCTCCCCCAGAAGTTATCAGCTGCCAATAGGTCCTAGGTTGGGGTTGGGTCCTCCTGCTGTTTCCCTCATTCTACACTGGGTTTTTATCCAGTTGAGTCAGCATGGGTCTTGTGCAGACTGTCAACATTGCTGAAATTTCATATGAACATCTTTCCAACGGCCTGAAACCTCTGTTTCCTCATGTATGTGCACCAACCCTGGCCCTTACGATCTTTCCACCCCTTCTTCGCAGTGATCCCTGAGCTGGGGGTAGGTGAGGGTTAATGTAGGAGTCCTGTCCAGGGACACTCACTCTGCAGTCTCTTATTGTCGACAATTTAGTCATCTGTGGCTGTCTGTGTGCATCACACGCTGCTGTAAGAGGAAGTTTCATTGGTGCGAGTTGAGGGATGCTTTAGTATTATCCCCGTTCCACTTTGTTCCATGAGCCTTAGGTGTAAAGATTCTGCTGTAGATGCGTCACCTAGGACTGGGCACCTCTCAGCACTTGCTATCTGTGTCTGACCAGTTGTGGGATTCTGCAGAGCCTCCATCTGTTGCAAAAAAGAAGCTTCTTTGAAGAATGGTGCACAGTGTACTTGTCTGTAAGTATAAGAAATTTCATTTGTTTAGAGATATGACGGAGATAGGATTTGCTGTAGGATCTATGACCTCGCCATCCATGCGTCTTTGGCTGTATTTATATTACCACCCATGAGTTCACTCCCATTGAGAGGGCTTTAAATCCAATTTGATAGCTGTTGATTGCCCCCCCAGATAACAGAGCGATTATTGCACCAATAGAGAATTTCCTGGCCGGTCATTGTGGTTAGGAGATTCAGGGCTGGGTTGGACCACTGACTGCTTTCCTTCCTTAGCAGCTTGCATAGTGTCCTCTAGAACTATGAGGGTTAGTTTTCAGGGAGGAGCTTCCAGGTCAGTTCCAGCCCCATTGCCCCAATCCTGTGTCTGAAGTACGTCCTGTCTTCAGTGGTAGGGTCGTTCCTTCAGGTTCTGGGATGTAATTAAGTATTCTGCAAATAGCCTGTGTTATTTTGGGAGTCTCTTGGATTCCTCTGACCAAGAACTTAAAAGGAGGTTTCTCCTGTGGCACTGTGTTCCTTGTTACATAGCCTTCAGGTATACAAACACACTAATCTTCGTATTGTATGAGTATTTTTATGGAGGGGGCGGTGGCCGAGGTTGGGTTAATACATTCTCCTCCAGCTTTTTACACCACCTAAGCTTTATTTATCTCTGCTCTCTCTCTCCGTGTCTAACCTTCCTCCTCTCAGTCCACTTTAAATGCATCCTAGAAAGTTTTAATATAAGACCTTGATGAAGTTCCTAACCTCTTCATGTATCTAAAGAGCCTTATGATGAAGAAATTTTTAATTATAAAAATCATCAGATGGACTAACTTTGTTTTCTACTGTCAGTAAGTTTTGTAGTATGTCCCATAAGCCTCTGGGAGTGTTTCCTACCTTCGTATCTGCCTTTTATTCTGCCTGGAGTCTGCTGTGCGGTGTGCGGTGTTTGCTCAGTTTCACATTGATTCTGTACAAATACCAATTTTTCAGCTCTGTCCCCTCAGCTATTGATTGAGATGTCCATCTCTTTGCCACTGATCTGTGTGTGTGTGTGTGTGTGTGTGTGTGTGTGTGTGTGTGTGTGTGTGTGCGCGTGCGTGCATGCACATCTGTATTCTTTCTGTCCATTGTTCATATCCCCGAAGACAAAATACATTGCTTTATTAGTGAGTTGATAAAAGAATCTGGGTGTGCTCAGAGCATAACCCCCCTTGCTTCCTCCTTGCACTGTGGCACTGGTCTCCTTGCACAACACATTCCTTCTGCCTCGCTCTTCAACATCTTTCATTTCACAGGTTCTGTATCTGTGGAAAGAGACTTATTAGTGCCCGGTGTTAGCTGGGTAAATCTGTACATCCGAGGATCAGGAGTGTGACGTGTACTGTTGATGCACACCGAGTCACACTCTCCAAAGAACTCTATCTAGATAATTAGCTTTTAACTGATCTCTGTGTCTTTGTGATCTCTCAGTTGCTCTCAACTTGGACAGATGATGTGGATTTGCTGGGGGCTGTCTGCTCTGCAGTTTCACAGGTATGGACTATCAGAGCTGAGATATCCTAGAATCTCTCTAAGTGAAGCCTTCACAGTGACAGAAAGTATGGATTTTCCTAAGAAAAAACCCAGACTAAGAAATCTAAAGGAGGAAAGAAAAATAGATTCCTATTTCAGAAACTAATAGAATTTACTATAAGTTTCTCTGGGCTCCATTACTCAATTACATCAACTGTCCGCAAGCTGTCTAGATGTCAGGGGAAATGCAAGAGATGCGGGAATTGCTCTGCAAATTTTGACTGAAAGGGGAAGGATGGTACAGTCAGGATGCACCAGGCATTGAAGGGAGCAAATTATCCCTCAAACTTTAGCTCTGATCTACCCTTGGAAATAGCCTACATCTTTAAGTGAGTGTGTTCCCTTTACAGAAAGTTCTGACCAAATAGATTGGAGAGAGGACCTCCATGAACTCAGGGCCACTCAAGCCACACTGATCCCTAAGTTGCAGTGAACACGATCAGAACTGCAATGAAGGGGTCTAGTAGTAAGGCACCTCAAATAGAATCTTTTTATTAGACTCACGCAGCAACAACACCCGTGATCGTGAGGAATGCAGAGATCAAATATTAAATATGGTGGGGGAGAGGGGTTGTCTTTGTTGAGTCTCATCTTGGGAATCTCTGGAAATATTAAACATGGCAGAAGCTGTTGAAGGGGACGCAGGCTCTGTGCCTGGGCATTTCAGCAAACTGTCCCTCTCCCCAAATGAGGTGCTTACAGTGCTCATTCAGGTGTCATGGTTTTCCTACCCAAAGATACGCTTACCTGAAACTTGCATGGGCTGCAATGCTTTTCATTATGATAAAATATAAATTGGTTCTGCAGAAACTAATCCTGCTTGGGGGGAGAGCTTTGGAAGTTATTGGGCTTAAGGGTTAGAAATGCATAACACAGAAAGCGAGACTTTAATATCCTAGTTCAATAATTTGTAACAAAGATGCCGCCTGTGTTCATTCTGGCTGATGAAAACAAACCAGTATACACTGAGTGGCTTATAGACAACAGAAGGTTGTTTTGCAAAGCTCTGAAATCTATGGAGTTCATGATCAAGGCACTGACAGAATCAGAAACTTGATGAGGGTCTGTTTCCTGGCTCAAAGACAGTGGCTTCCCGCTGTGTCCACAGCCTGGAGTGGCAGAAAAGCTCCCCCAGGCCTCTCTAATGAGGACACAAATCCAATTTATGAAGGCTCTACTCTGATGACCTAACAACCTCCTGAAAATCCCGACCTCCAACTGTCACACTGAGTTTAGAATTTCACTGCATAAATTTAGAGGGGACACCAGGCTTCAGACTGTTGTAGGCATCCTTCCCCCATCTCTCTAAATTAAAAGGAAGCCACATGCACCAGCTGCAGTGGAAGGGAAAGGCGTTGTGACCCGGAAGTGTACCTCTCTACACACAGCACTTACGTCAGCCCTATCTGCAAAGCCAAACATTCGAGTTTTCACTGCTCACCGGCCATAGCTATAATGTGATTACAGATTCATTACCAGATCCAGATGGACACCTGAGGCGAATAGGCCTTTTCTAGACTAATTGTATTTTATTCTCAGTCCTTTCTCTTTTAAAGTTGAATTTTTCAAGCTCTTTCCTTCCAGTTTCTGGGCAGGTTGGGTAAAAAGAGAGAAACCAGTGGAATTCTGGGAAGCATGTGGGGGATAGAAACGGAGTCTGTCTTCAGCAACGTCCACAACTGTGGTGGTGTTTCTCTAGAGACGTGACTTCTCATCAGGACAGTGCTTTTCCTCAAATCTGCTCCGAAAGGCTGTCTCTTGCCTCCTCTTCTGCTGCATGGCCTTGGGGTCCACTCTGCACTTTGGTGAGACTCTATCCCTGCTGTCTGTCCAGGCTGTCATCTGCAGCTAATCCCTGGTTCCACTTTCCTGGTTACCCTCAGAGTTCTCCAGTGGCATGTGTAACTAATCCCCTGTATTAAAGTCCCTCATCCTGAAGTGTCTCCCACGGTTCTTTAATCAGTGGACCCAGACGGAAGCATTCAGTGAACAGAATAACAGGCAGGAAGTCATGTTGAGCAATTTAGTAGAAGAACAGAGCAAACATAATTGTAAAATCCTTTGCTTGTGTGAGGGAGAAGAGCACACTCAGTCCAGTTGGCTGGTGACAGGTTAACTCCGTAATAGTTTCAAATCTCAGCCCAGGCACTTAAAAAATCAGACAAATTAGTTCACGTTCTCTGCTTCAGGTTCCCCATTAGGACCAGAGTGTTAAAAATAGTAGCGCTGTTAGAGGCTTCCTCTGAACATTAAGAAAATATCAGCAATGCCTAGCTCATAGCGTGTCATTAATAAATGCCAGTTAAAATAAGCATTCAGCATATTCACTGTCTTAGTGAGATTTAACATTTTCGTGGCCATTTTTGTGATTTAAGTTGTAAATAGACATAAAATGTGGAAGTTTCTTAAGATGTTCTGTGTGGATGGATCAGTGATGTAACAGCAATGTGCATGAATAGAAAACACATAAAACACCTAAACACACGAATGTCTGAGCTGACATGCTGTACTTCCCGTTTCAAGATGAGCATTAAGACAACTGGTTCACTCTGCTTTCCCCTGTCCTCATGGGGCGATCAGATCTAAACCCAGCTTCCTTGAGTACTTAGCCTTTCGCTCTGTTTTCTACTGGTTCTTTTCCTTCAAAGACACGCCATCTAACCGGCCTCTAAGCTACAATAGCAGGGACATAGGGGCACAAGCCATGGGAGAAAGGATATGCCCTGAAGGACTGACTAACTAGCAAGGTTCTTGGTCAACCTCTGCTCTCGGTCACCTGTTCTCTCTCCCCCAACAGTGTCGCTTTTACCCCAAGTGTGTCTTACTTATTCCCCATAATCTTTGTGGCTTCTGAATTGCAGAAGACCAAAAAGAAAGCCTCGGTTGTCGCCATGCTTGGGTCAAGCCCCAGGCCTCTTGCCTGCTGTCCAAGTGCTGTATGACTGGGCCCTTCATGCGTCCCTGCAATCACAGAATTCTTAACTCCTTTTCTTCTGTTGCTAACTATGGAAAAGTGGTCATTTCAGCTGGAATTTGCTTGAAAAGTCAACACTGAAGTATATTTTCCTTATTTTAGCCCCAGGATTGAGGTTGCAAAGCATCACTCCCGCTCACTGACTGGTAGTTCCTGTCCAGACGTACTAGACCCTCCCTCCTCGGACTTTGGCTTGCCGCTTCCCCTGCCTCCCACAAGTAAATAGGAAAGGACCCATCAAGGCACTCCTCCCTCCGTGAATCTGTTGTTCAAATCCCCCTCTTCGGGGCTGTGTCTGATCAAGAATTCCAGGAGATATTTTCATTTTGACTCAAGCCACTTTGAGGCCTTCACTGAATCCAGCCCCCTAAAAGGTGGTTTAAGTACTCTATTTTTTAATGTAATTTTATCCGCATATAAGAATTGCAAAAAGCAAGAGGTTTCACTGTGTGTTTTCATACACGTGTGTAATGGGCCTTCGGCTCGCTCGCCCGTCTCCTGCGCTTCTTCTCCTTACCTGCCCTCCCACCATGCTCTTCCTTCTCTTCCACATAGTCCTTCTGTTTTCACGTCTTTTATTGTAAATTATTAGATTCAACATAGGAGAGAAATATATATCTGTCCTTCTGAGACTGGCTTTCTCATTTAAGACAATCTCCTGTTCCAACAATTTTATGTAAATGATATGACTTCATTATGCTTTTTTCTGAAAAATAATTGTGTATACATGCTGAGCATTTCTCCAGTCACCTACTGATGGGCACCAGGGTCTCAGAACACAGTGTCTCTGTTGCATGTAGGCTGCGTCCCTCTGGCATATGCCCAGCACTGGTCTGGCTGGATGGCATCCTAGGTCTATTTTTAGCTTCAACTTCCATTGCAATTAGACTACATCACATTTCCACCCAGTGTCTGAGATACCTGCCCCTCCATCACCTCCGCACTTCCTCTAGCCAAATCCTCACACGGAAGAAGGGAGTTCTTACATACGTACTACAACACACACATACACACACACACACACACACACATGCACAAACACATGCACAAACACATGTACGCACGAGCACATGAACACACAAACACATACATGCACATCCAGACACACATGCAGGCATACACATGCACACTCATACACACAAACACACACATACACATATGCATACCCAGACACACATGCAGGCACAAACACATGCACACTTGTGCCCAGATACACATACACACATACAAACATGCACAATCATACACACATACACACATACAAACATGCACACTCATACACACATACACACACGTAGGTACACCTTCATACATTGTCCTGGGTCAAGGGCAAAGAAGGGCCATCAAGAGTGAAGGCCACATGTTTTGTGTTACAGGAATAGCTCAAGGCTCCGTGGGCTTGTCTGTATTAAAAACAAGCTAAAATAAGATTAATTTTTGGCTACAAAGTAAATAAAGGTCATTTGTCCATAGCATGTCATTCCCACAGGATTTTCTCTGATTTCTTTCTGATCAAGTTCATTATTGGTGTGATTTTTTACCCTGATATTTTGTGGTTATAGCTGAGTTTTCGAGTGAAGTCACTGGGGGTCTTTCATCCTCAGGACTATGTCATTCACAAGTAGCGACGCTGACATCTGCTCTCTAGCCTCTTAGTTTCTTTCTGTTTTCTCATTGCTGTAGCTAAGACTTCAAGTAGTACGCGGAACAAGCACAGTAAGACGGACCTCCATCTTTTCCTGAGTCTCTTCATTTAACATTGTATGTGCTGTAGGTTAGGGTACATTGCCTTGATTATGATGAGATATTGATTTCTATTCAACTCCTAGCTTCTTCAGACTTCATTGGGAAGGGCTGTTGAACTTTTCCAAAGACATTTTATCCATCTCTTGAGATATCCTGTAATTTAGTCTTTATGTCTCTTTGCATCTGTATTACATCTCAACAGACTTGTGTGCGCTGAACCCATCCTGCATCCCTAGGCTGAAACTAATTAGTTCATGGTGTCTGATCTTCTTAATGCATTCTTAACATTGATTTGAAATCATTTTATTGAGGATTTCTTTGTCTGTGTTCACCTGGGAAATTTATCGGCTGGAGTAATTGTTGTTTCACCAAATCAGCAATGGGATTGGAGGCTTGTGAGGGCTGTGGGTTTGTCCTGAGGGTAGGATTGCCCGTCTCTTGTCTGACTTATATTTTGAAAGGGGCCCCTACTTTCCCCACTCAGGAACTATATATATATATACTATGAAACTTCTGTGTGACTTGACTTCATTTCTGAGAGTCACCCACCTATTTCTCTGTACTTTTTAGGTAGCTTATCACTACTTTTGTGTCTGGAAGAAGTCTAATTTTTTAGTTGTGGTTGGGTGATTTAAAAATTATTTTTATTGATTTGAGAATTCCTTACAATGTAGTTTGATCACATTCAGATGCCTCCCTTTTCCTCCTCTACCTTATTGAAAGAAAAATACATTTTTTCTTAGTATGACTCTTGAGTGGGTTGGAGGGAGGTAACATAAATTCTCCCAACTTACCCACGAGGTCAGAGCCCTTTGGGTTTTACCCCTCAGTATCTAATAGTGACTTTCACTGCAACTGTTTAGAACTTTTAAGAAGTCCATTTTCAACAACCACTCATACATTTTACATTCCTTGTGGAAAAGGCCAGTAATAATTCGTTATTTCTAGTCCCTGGCTTACATATGGCTGGAAAATACAAGTATTTTTAGCCTTAAACACAGGCAAGTTGCAAAAATAATAATAATAATTAGACATAGGGTTAGTTTACATTCCATCCTATAAGCTGAACAGCAGATCAAAGTGTATTGGTTTTGTTTTAAATGGTATTTACTCTAAACCAACTAGATAGTTGTATCTGGAAAGGATAATTGCAGATTCTTACGCCTGCTGTTTGAATTTCATGTGAGTTGTTTGTACTCTGAAAGCAATATGATAATGTGTACGGTTTATGTGATTGTATCCTTGAAGCTCCCCTTCCCTGCAGTGGAAAGAAATAATTATGTGTTGATTGTTGCCTCAAGATGGTGAGCACTAGAGTCTGTGTGGGGCATTTCATGTCTCACCTGGCTCAGTCATTCTTTGAGACCATTTTCAGGAAGATTTCATTCTGAACACCTGAGTTTTAATTTTTACCATCCTTATGGAGTATAGTTTCCTTGTTAGGGACTCAATAAATCCTAGATCTTTAAGGATGATGGGAGACTTCCCAAGGCCACAGCCATGCAGGCATGCACACATGGAGGCAGTCACTTCGGCAGGGCAAACTGGAGCCAAGCTGATAGCTTCTCTGTGGTTTCAAGTTTCCTTTGTGTCCTCTACTATCTTAAAAGTACTGATAAATGTATTCTTTATTCAGAGAATCCCTCCATTTCTCAACTTTGCAAAGTTAGGGAGTGCTCTTCATTGCTGTTCAAGGTAAACTGTTTCTTTTCTTGCTGATTTTCCAAGGGAGACAATGCCAACCTCTTCAGGAGCCTAGCATTTATCAGATCAAGTGACTCGGAATCACCTGGCTGATCTACCACTGTGAGTCCGTCCTTTGGCCAGTAGGCCATCATAATCACTGCCCACTTACAACTCTGCACCTGTAATATCCATTTATCTTAATGTTTAATTCCTGGGTTCCCGAAGAACTGTGTAGAAAAAAGTGTACAGTCAAACAACCATTTTATATCTAGCATAAACATGTGCTCATAAGTGATGGGCAGAGTAAACGTGATACCCAGAGGGAAGGGGGTTCTTTGAGCAAGGTCTGTACAGTCCTTGGTGGGGACTTTCACAGGACCTGGACCATCGCCTTTGAGCCAAACACTGGGCAGTCTTCAGCTGTGCAGCTGCCTCCCACGGCTCTGCTTTGCTTGTGTGGTGTGTGAGCTGTTCGCAGAGGCCATCGGACCTGTGCCTGTGGCCTTCGCTCCTCAGCTCCACACTTACCCTCTGTCTTTTTCACAGTACATCATTTCTTCATGTCCCAGGCAGCTGTCATTTTTGTAGTTTTTCCCAGTGTAGAATACAAGTAACTTCTATTTTCTAAGACTGCTCCGGAAAGCTCTGAGTAAGACAAATCTCCCCACTGGAAAGCAGAGTGATTGAACCATCGAGATCCACACTCCAGAGGCAGGTGATGAACAAGCCTCTGCTGGGTGCTGGACAGCTGGATGCATTTCACAGTTCACAGTACAACCCCACCTGTGAGAGCAAATGAAGATTCACAGGCCTTAGAGACAGCAGCCGTGGGTGGGAGGGAGGGAGACAGCCAGGTGTCATCACCCACCTCACCCAGAATTCAAAAGTGAAAATTAACAGCCTTGGAATCATGCGGTGGGTGTCCCTCCAGCCTGCACGGTCTCCGTTCATACTATTTTGTCGAATACAACACACCCAAGTCCTACTGAGGGTCAGGTATCAATGGGGGCTCTCAGATCTCCTGCCGGGGGGTCCAGACCACAGAGCCTGGCATAGAAGGCATCTTCTGATCTCCACACATGCTACTCTATTCTTTTCCTTTTATTTTTTATGTTTTTGGAGAATTTCGTATGTGAGAACTATATGTCCACCCCTTGCTGACCACTTGGGGTTAGATGAACCATCAGGAGCTCATCCCTGGAGAAAACTCATTCTCCCTCTCATTAACTTCCCGCAACGCTTCATCCCCGGGTGGGACCATGTGAAATTTTCTGCGGCCATGCCGTCTACCTCATGGTGGATTCTATCCCTATGGATCTGGAAGCCAAAAGAAACCCTTTCTTCTTTTGGTCTTGATATCACCATCATTGAAAAGTTATTAAAAATTAATGAACTTAATTGCACAATCAGTACACAAGGACTGTTAGGATATATTGACATCAGATGTGCTTGGAAGATTTGTTCTTCTCTTCCTGGGTAAAGGCCTACTGGCGACTCGTGGGCACAGACACCTTAGAGCAGCAAGCCGGTACTGATGCTTTCAGCTGCTGTCTAATAGGAGGAAACATGAATTTTCCTTAGAGGTGAATCCATGAACTTGGAGAGTCTGGTTAACATTCCAGATAAACACCTGCTTGTGTGTCTGTTGCATGGTCAGAAATCTTTAAACCAGAAAGGATGGAATGAGGCATTTAGCTCAAGAGTCTACCTCTGATGTTCCAGTTCTCTGTCACTGGCACCCTGTGAATGGGTCTCAAAGCTACTGAATGGGGTACTTAGGTGGTCAGTCCAGGCACAGTCAGCTGCACATTGGCCCCTAAGTGCTCACATGCTAATGGACAGAACTGTGAAAGCTACCTTATTTGTATAAAAAAAAAAGCGTTTGTGTATGTAAATAGGTTAAATATCTTGCGATAACTAGAAAATTTTAGAAGCTTTAGGGAGCCCTAAATCCAATGTCAAATATCCTTAAAAGAGGAACACAGGGAAAGATGAAATGTGAGTGTGACCTGGGCACAAAGACCCAGCCGATGGCTCTACAAGCCAAGGGCCGCCAGAGCCCTCTGAAGCTGGAAGGAGAGGAGGGTCACCTGCCCCCGCTGGGCACACTGGCCCGTGACAGCCTTCACTCTGTGCTTCCTGACTGCAGGCCTGGGAAGACTGCTCAGTGAGCAAGGAGCTGGCCCTGGCCTTGCAAATATGAAGATCTAAGTCCCACACCCAGCACCCAAGGACAACTCAGGCACTGCTGTGTGTTCCGGTCATCCTAACAATGGGGTGGAAACAGGAGCATCCGTGGGGCCTGCTAGCTAACCAGTCTAGACTGATCAGTGATCTCCAGGCCAATGAGAGACACTGTCTCCAAAAGGAGGTAGAAGCATGTGTGTGTGACAAAGACTCCAGAGCCCAGAAAAACCCCTTTCTGTTGTGTCACACCTTAATCCAACACCACCTAACTTACTCACTCCTAACCTGGAGTCTCTCAACATTGACACTGAATTCCACAATGTGTATTCTGTGTGCATCACACACACCAGGCAGGTGTGTGACAGTTTCTCACAGAAGCCACAGAGAAAACAAATACACAAGGATTTT
Organism: Nannospalax galili; assembly: GCF_000622305.1. Taxonomy (NCBI): domain Eukaryota; kingdom Metazoa; phylum Chordata; class Mammalia; order Rodentia; family Spalacidae; genus Nannospalax; species Nannospalax galili. Next base: position 206,772 of record NW_008343833.1, on the reverse strand, counting down.
TTTTTGCCTGCCTCTGCTGGGATTAAAGGCGTGTGCCACCATGCCTGGCCACAAGGATAATTTTAATTTAGACACTTCCCTGCCCACAAGGGTCCCCTTTCACTGTCTTCAATTGCATTTTAAGGTTTGCTCTAGCTATGTTTACCTTTAGTTTTTTTTTCTATCTTCTGATGAACAGAGTCATACACAGTTCTTTCTCAGATGGCTGAGAGGCTTTGAACACTGATGCGCAGGCAGTCTATGTCCTTCCTTCACTGCTGGTGGCAATCCTGGGGCTTGCCCAGGTCCTGGGATCTATGGCTCCACCATCTCAGCCTCCCTGAGCTTTGTTGCTGGTCTTTGTCCATAACACCGGGATGTGGAATGAAATCAGGGCTAGAGAGTCCTGAATCCAAGCATCTTGCTCTTCCGCTAAGCTGGTGCAAGATTTAATCTTCATCAGTAGGCCTCTGTAAATTAATTCATATTTGTTGCCTGGGAAGTGGACAATTTTGTATTAAACCTTCTGAATAATATTTCCTCCAAGCACACTATTCCTTCAGAAGTAGGTCTATTTATGGTGGCTGATGACGCCTCTTCATTGCTAAGATGTTAATATTCCACTCACTTAAGTACAGCTACTTTCATTCAGGTTGAACTGAACTCTTAAACAGGAATATCAGAGTTCACATCTTGAGGACTCCTAGGGGGAAAGTACTGAAGAGGCTGGAATTTAAATGCAAATAGGTCTTGTCATGTTAAAGTGAATGGCATTTGGGGGTATCTGCAGACATAGGAAGGGAAAACCAATAGATTTGAAGATCTATAAAACTGTAAGAAAGTTGGGGCTGCAGAGACGGCTCAGCGCACAACAGCACTGGCTGCTCTTGCAAAAGACCTGGGTGTGAATCCCAGCACCCACATGGCAGGTAACAACCATCCATAACTCCAGTTCCAGATCCGATGCCCTCTTTGTCATCTGTGGGCATTGTAGGACACGGGTGCGCTTACCCACATCCATGCATAACACTCATCCACATAAAATAAAAATAAATACATTTTTTAAATTAGTTTTAAAAATTTAAGAAAATACTAGACAACCTCTGACTCAAAACCAAAGGTGTGTGAAAAGTTGATCCTGTGGGTGACATTCCCCCACAGGCATGGTTTGTTTGTATGGTCTGTACTTGGTTTTTACATTTTTTTTTCTTGAATATTTGTGATTTTCAAACAATATAATTTGATGGTATTTAGATACCCTCCCCTAGCCCCACCTCTCCTTACTGCCCTCCACCCAAGTTAACATATTCTATTACATATATGTGTGTATATAACATCTATAGAGTCTAATTTGTGTCCCCAAGTGTCTTTTCATCCACTGGAATCTGCTTAGCCTACCAAGACTCCCATCCTTGACAGAGACTGTCTCTGCCCCTCCCAGCAGCCATCTGCTGCCACAATTTCCTTAGGTTGGGTTCGAGAGTCTTACACACTTCTTCATGTCTATGCTGGGATGGTTTTCTGGATTGAGTTTACGTGACACATGTGCATCCTGTCACTATTGCTGAGGTCATAGGAGTGACTGACCAGCTGTCTGGAAAACTCTGTTTCTTTGTGATTATCCACCATCTCCAGCTTTTACAGTCTTTCCACTCCTGCCCCCTCTTCGGCAATGACCCCTGAGCCTTGGGAACAGAGGTTTGATGCAGTGTCCTGTTCAGGGATGAGCACGGTGCAGCCTCTTGTTCTCTGCACGTTGGTCAGCTGCATATTTCTGTGTTAATGTATTAGCGACTTTTCCGTTGCTGTGATAAAACACTGTGAACAAGGCAATTTATAGAAGAGTTTATTTGGCTTACAGTTCTAAGGGCTAGAGTCCATAACATTGGGGAGGCATGGTGCCAGCGGTGGCCTGAGCAGAAAACACAGCACTCACATTTGAAGCAGGCACAGGAAACAGAGTGACAAGAACTGCAGCTAGGCTTAGGAACTCTCTAAGCCCACCCACAGTGATGTGCTTCCTCCAGCATGGCCACATCACCTAAAGCCTCCCAAAACAGCGCCAACAAAATGTCCAAATACTTGGCACCTATGGGGGAACATTCTCCTTCAAACCACCACATTCACCGTCTGTTGCATAAGGGAACGTCTCTGGTGGAGTGTGCTTGTGTATATGCATGTGACATATGTGCAGGTGCTTTCAGAGGTCAGACGAAGGCCTTGGATTCCCTGAGCTGGAGTTACAGGTGGTTGTGAGCCACCCAATGTGGGTTCTGGGAACTGAATTCAGGTCTTCAGGAATAGTGCCTGATCATAAGTGTTGAGCCCTGCCTCCAGCCCCTGAGCATATTCTTTTAAACTTGGATGCAAAATTTAAAATTCATAATAGCAAATGTTAAAATTAAAGATATGTGGTGTCTCTTGAAAAGTAGGTTTACTTTGGAATCCTGGTCCTACGCCGCCCACCAGTGATCTGTGGAAATGAGCAGCGACCTGGGAGGTTATGTATTCTCTGTTACAGCCGGGCTCCTCCTCGTCCACGTCACTCCAGGACTTCCTCCAATCACACTTCTCCTCACAACGTTGGGTTTTAAATTCTGCCTCACACACGTGTGACTCATTTTCTAGTTTGGTGAGCCATGCGTTCCATGTCGTCTTCAGTTCTCATACGTGATATTAGCTCTGAAAGAGTCCTGGGAAGTGTCTCATCCATAGAGAACCCCTAACATCACGGAGGGCTGTTTGACTTCTCGCAAATATTAAGCACGCCGCACGGCATGTTTTCTTCAAAAGCCATTTTCTCTAACGTCTTTTAGTTTCTGAAGGTGCCAAAGTTAGTGTTTATTTTTGATAAAAATAACATATCTTAATTTTCTAGTTAAATATTCCTACTCCCCGACCTCATCTTCATCGGTCACTTTACCCTTCTTAAAACAATATTAAAACAGTCCGAAAACGTGTCAGAGTCCTGTCTAAAGTTGAGCACTTTTTTATGCTATGACATTGGCATAGCACTTGCTGGTTTCTGCGTTGAAATTTGCATTTTCATGTGTTTAAATGTTTCTGACATTCAGCTTCTTGCTTGTTAAAATACTATTTTGCTTCCTCAATAATATATGCCCTTCATTAAGAAAAACACATTAAGGTATTGAAAAGGTTTGGGAATTATGTGAGCATCTTTTTGATAATATAAATATTGTCTACCCAAAACTTGGCATGATGTGTTGGACCTCATCTTGGAAAGTTGGCTACTAAATTCTAACATGGTAAGAAGCCGTAACTCTTCTCAAGATAATCAAACCAGTTCCTTGTAAGCCTCTGTTCTCTTACCCATGATGGAAACCACAGAACACCATAACTGTCATTAGCTAAACAACTGCACGACTCTGGTGGACGTAGAAATGATCGGAAGGTACTACAGGGATAAAATACAGACTTAGGGATCCATTTTTGATCAGTTACTTGGACTTATTTCCGGACATTATCTCTCACCCATGTGATGCTTTGAGACCGTCTGGGGTAGAACCCGAAATTCTTATGAAGATGGCAATGTTGCCTCGTGTGCATTCTAGGCACAGAGTGGGAATTTCTGCTTCTGAGTTAGTGATCAGATATGCATCACTATAACTAAAAAGGGCATAGACATGTGAGTGGCCGACATGCATAATCCATCAGCAAGGCCACTGATCTCAGGAAGAAATTGTCTGGCTTCAGGTGAGCATGGCCTGCAGCTTCTGGTCTCAGGCAGCTCCTTTCAGATCCCATATCATCCACCCTTTCCTGGGGCCTTTGGCTCTGCTTATGACGCCCACCTGCCAACACTTTGCTGTTCTTTACATGAATGCCTTTTCCTGGGGAGAATGTCCTGTGGGTGTGTGCAGAGGAGGCTGTTCCTCACTCCACAGTTCGCTCCAGATCTCTCCAGTTCCCTCTGCCCCCTTCACACTGGTGGAGCCTACTGTTGTGCTGCTCAGTAACTACTAGCTTCTTCTTTCTTTCCTCTCTCTCTCCGCTGCTGCTCCCATTCCTTTTCCTAAGCATCCACCCAAGTCCCATCTCGGTTACAAAACCCTTCATACAGGTGCCTTCTAAGCTCTACTGGGGAAAACAAAAGATGATTTTAGGAATCACCATTACATAAATGAATTCAATAAATCAGTATATATGAACCTTGTCATTAGCTCAGATCCTATGCAAATATACTTGAACTAAAAATGAACTAACTTCTTAAGTCTCGAATCACTTTCTTTCCCTCCCTCCCTCCCCCTGCCTCCCTTTCTCTCCCCTCTCCCTCCCTCTCTCTCCCTCCCTCTATCTCCCTCCCTCTTTTTTTTTCACAGCTACAAAGATCATGAACACGGTGACCAGTGTTGCTTTCTCATGTCCATGTTTGCAGAGTCCGCCACTGACAGAAAGTGACACACTATGACTTTGGAAATCACACTGTCAATGTCGGTGCCTCAGCGCCAGGAGCCACCGCGCTCTGGGGTGGAGTGTGCACACGTGTGTTGGTGTGTGTTTTATGTTGGGTGCCTCAGTGCCAGGAGCCACTGCGCTCTGGGGTGGAGTGTGCACACGTGTGTTAGTGTGTGTTTTAATTTTTAAGGAGTTGCCATACATAAACTTCCTTCATTTCCTTCTGTCATCTACCTGTAACACCTGGGGTACAGCGATTGATTAAAGGGCTCATTTCTATCTTGATATCGTGGTTTCAATGGACCTGACCTTGCAACCTGACTTTTCATAAAGCCATATCCTAGTCAGGACAGACAAGGAACACAGTGGTGAACACAGCTTCCTGGCTGAGCTGGTCTCTGATGCCATCCATTTTCCAGCAGAAGAAAAAGCCCAGGTGGAACCCACGTTTAGAAATTCTTTTGGAATCCTGGGCAGGACGCGGCAGAGAGAACCCAGCACGGGTTGTGTCTAGTTCAGATTCATAATTAACTGGGAATTCCGGGTCAGACCCATGACCTGAGTGCTGAGTCTCTGTGTGTAGAAGAAACGGTGAGGACTTAGGACAGTGACCTTTCACCTGTGCTCTGTTGACGCTGGGTTGTGTGGGTGTGAAGAGACTCCAACTGTCCTGTCCTCATTCCAACCAGAGAAACACTGCTTTTATCCAGTTTCCATACTGGAGTACTCAGTAAATTGTGCATTCTAAGATGGGTGTTAATACGGAAGAGCATTTAACACCATGAGTGTAGTTTTTTTCTAATATCTGTGACTTTTATGTTGCAAAAATATCAATTCAATTTATGACTTCACTGAAAATCTATTATATGCAAAACCACCATGCTGGATGCCATAAGATGTCAACTGTACACAGTTTATAATCAAACCCAGAGCCTATTGCAGTCACACTATGAGGAAAATGTTTATTAAAAATACATAATGGAGGCATAAACAGAAGGTGTAAAGCTTAGAGGAGGGAGACACTCCAGGAATATATGTGTGTGTGTGTGTGTGTGTGTGTGTGTGTGTGTGTAGGGCTATGTAATAACTGTTTTCTAGATATATATTTTAGAATGCATCTTAATACTATATATTATATGCAACTCATATAAACAAATCTCTAATATGTATGCATACATATTCCTATGTAGGTTAGAAGGAGCGAATGAGGCAAAATTAACTTTTAATCAATATGTGTCTATTTAATATATGGACTTTCATCTACCCTCCTGTTCTCCTAAAGAACAATGCTTTTATACCAGCAACAGTGGGCAGGCGCTATAATCCCGTGCTGTCTTTTTTTTTTTTTTTAATTTCTTGTCAATGTCCATGTTGATACCAACAATGATTGTAGTTGCCCAAGAAGACAGTGTCATCAGACGCTGTCTGTCTGTCTGTCTGTCTGTAATGTCAAGTAAACAACTATTTTTCATTTGCAAACTGCGGCATGGTTGCTGAAATCATTATCTCTGGAGATTGCCTAGATTTGTGTTTGTTTTTATAATGTAGGGAATTGAACAATGGACATTTGAGCAGGGCCATATACATGCTACCAGTGACCCAACATCCCCAGTGTCCAGATTTAAAAACAAAGTAACTTTTAAAAAATTTCCAGGTCAAGAAGTTAGTTCAGTTTTAGTTCAAGTACATTTGCATAGGATCTGATCTAATGATAGGGTTCATATATACTGATTTATTGAATTCATTTATATAATGGTGATTCCTAAAATCATCTTTTGTTTTCCCCAGTAGAGCTTAGAAGGCACCTGTATGAAGATAAAGTGTCTTTTCATTTTTCTTTTTGTTTTTAGATGAGTGTCTTTCAATGCTGCCCAGGCTGGTCTTGAACTCATGGACTCAAATGATCCTGGGCTTCAGCATCCTGGTAGCTGGGATAACAGGCCATAGTCACCTCATGTGGCTCCATGTGTTTTCAGCAAGTAAATGTCACCTATTATTTTTTAGGAAGCCTATTCCTTGTTGATACAAGCAGGCAGGGATTCATAGTTCACCCAGTTTAAATTTAAGCCATTAGGTCTCAAATGAAAAGAAAAAATGATGGAGTCTTATGATTATATTTGTAAAATAAGATGCTTTTGAATGGGTCCCAGTGCTAAAGGTATGACAGCTAAGTACAAAACAGGGGAGTTTTGAGACTCCCTTAGCGGAAAATGTAAACGGTTGTAACATTCGAATCAGTGATCAGTCATTATCTACGCCATGTTCGTTCAGTAGGTGTTTTCCATAGAGTTGGAGCGCAGTCTCACTAGCCTTGTGAGTCATGTGGTGGTGGTGGAAACTGCTGGACTCTGCCATCCTACCTCCACAGCTATGGACAATATGTAAACGAAGGCGGGCGCCTGTGTTCTAATCCAGTCCCGAGAGGCTGGGAGAAATGCAGACGTAGCTTTCCAACCCAGGCACACGCAACCACAAGAACTTTTGTAAACGTCTTTGTTTTTACAACAAAATGAAAAGGCTTATTTTTCATTAAGCTGTCATAAATATTTTTAGAAAGTAATTTTCAGATCTTTACTCTGGGGATCTATGTGAGGAACTGAGATAAAATACGGATGAGTTGTGATTTATCATATTACTCTGTCAAATTTTAAAACAATATTTTATTTATTATTTTTACTTTATGTGTGTGAGTGTATTGCTTGCATGTAGGTGGGTGCACCCCTGTCATGCAATGCCTGAAGAGGGTGTTGGATCCCCTGGACTGGAGTTAAGGAACGTTGTTAGCCGCCATGTGGGTGCTGGGAATCGAACCCAGGTCCTCTGCCAGAGCAGTCAGTGCTCTTAACCACTGAGCCATCTCTCCAGCCCCTCTCAAATGTTTTTATAAGGCTATCATTATCATTTATCACATAAAGTTGATTTCATGTAGAGAGCTCCATTTTCACAGGAACTATTGGTTGCTATTTGTTGGATAAATACCAATAAATAATAGTGATGTGAACTTATATTTTAAATTAATGATTCCAGTATTTAGAATGCAAACATTAATTTTAGCTTTGCTCATATGTAACGAGTTAGGTCTTTTAGACACAGGAGCAGCAAGCACAATCCATAGTGTAAACTCAAAGCAAGATGTTGTTTTCTTGAAAGTTCCACCTTTCTTGAAAGTTGAATGCTTAGCTGTGATAAAATGTCACACATTATATTCATTCTGTGTAACTTAATAACTGTCTGTCCTTAAAAATACAGCACTGACTAAAGTAAACTTAATTGTAGACAATGCAACCAATTTTCTGAAAGTTTTGTCCCCTCCGTCCACAAGAGAAGCAACGTGACCAGCAGAATAGCACTGAACGGGAAGACAGAAACTTGGCTCTCAGACTGAGGATGGTGTAAATCAAGTATTTCTGAAAAAATCTGGTTGACCAGATTTCTTCGTCCATGTTTATACAGGGATAGCTTGTGTTAACTTTATTAATACCTTTTAAAATGCTTTTTTAGTTGTAAGAACTATATAAAGCTGGTATAAAAATGATTTTATTTCATTGTTAAGGAAGGTTTTAAAATCACTGCTTATGAACTGTGGGTAAAGATTTGAGATCATTCATGTATGTTTGCAAAAGGGAGGAGCTAGTCCTTTACCAAAAGATCATTTAACAATATTTGACATCCCTTCCTCTTCAGGGAATCATAATTGCCTTCAGCAGTTTTCAGCTGAATGAGTGGACATCTCTGCTCAACAACTTGAAATCTAAGGGTGCTGTAGACAGACACTACTTACACATGTTCATCAATGATCCTCCAGAAACCTCAATACACTGTGCAGAGGGTGAGACCAAAGTCACAACAGGCAACTTTATTTTTAGAATTTGATCCAAAAATCAAGAAAAATAAATAAGTGGTGCCAAGTCTCTAGTATGTTGATACAGAAAATAAACAAAAAAATACATTAACACTTATCATGAGATCTTTTATGTAGCTGCACATGATCTGATGAGGGAAATGTGATTTACAACACGGGAGACTTAACAACCATTGACTTAAATGCACGGCACTGCAGATACCTAGACTAGGTCAGCAAGGATGAGCAAAGTGGTATTCCAAAAGGCAACCCCAAACACCTTCTTCAGATGAAGACTTTGGTAATTGACTGTGGTAAAAAATCAGCTCCTATTCATCCTTCGGCCATTTTGTCCATTTTTCTCCTGCGATGAGTCCATTTTAAACGCTTCAATTATTTTGAAGACACTCCAAGTCTACAGCACAGCAGACCCTCCCATTCTGTTCAACAAGAACATAAGTGTCAACCACCAAAGTACAGGACTCCTGCCAGTAACAATGCAGTTCCATGTCCTGCATGCATTCAACTCATGTTGGGGACACCCATGTTGGGGACAACCCATGCTGGGGACACCCCCTCCAGGAATCCAGTCACAATCTATTTGCTCAACTTCTTCCAAGAATGATGCTTTCCAAATATAAATGTCTGACAGGTAGCAATTTGCCATTTCAAAAGCTAATCAAAAGTATCTGAAAGATTGATGGCAAATTCAAAATAGAGCCCACAAAGGTAAACCAACAGTGAGTGGAAAGCTCAACCCTCGTGAATAAATTGTGGGAAGTTCATTAAAACTCAATTTCATGAATTAAATAAGCCATTAGAATTCCCTTCAATGAGCTGCCCATGTCTCCTGGCCATATAGTTTTCTGTGGACGAAGATGCTGATGGGGTCATGGCTGTTTTGCTACAGGAAGTCTGATGTCTTTGTGCTACTGGGGCTTTATTTTAAGATGGCGTGTTCCAGGAAGTGCAAAAGAGCTCATACCAATAAACCAATAAGAAGAAAAGCTGGGAACCCTCCACTGGTGGCTTCATCAGAGGCAGACTTTGAGGGGACCAAGTAGACCAATATTCTTGATCAATACTCTTAATGCATTTAATCATGGGAATCTATTTTAATTTTCATTACTTTTATTCTATGTATTTGAGGGTATTGGTGTAAGTGCACCTGTGTCGTGCAATGCCCATGGAGGTTAGGAGAGAGCATCGGATCCTCTGGAACTAGAGCTATGGATGCTATGTGAGTGCTGACAATGGAACCGTGGTCCTCTACAAGAGCAGCCAGTGCTCTTAACTGCTGAGCCATCTCTCCAGCCCCAGTCATGAGAACCTTACAAAGATGTTTGGGCTGAGATTTTGACACTGACAAACCAATGCTCTAAGCTGGTTGTGGGCATAAGTCTTCCTGAGTACTGAAGGTCACTGTTTTATTCTTATAGACATAAAAGATGGAGAAATAAGGACAATTAATCAAACACTGCAGCAAGGGTCGCAGGTCTACATTTGGCAATCTGATAAGACAGAATGACTACAGAGACCCCTTTTTTTGCCTACAATTGATAGTTTCATAAAATAACTAACAAAATGATGAAGTTGATCTCTCTCCCTGTCTCTCTCTCGCAAACATTTCTTTTTTTCTTATTTTGAGGTCAAAATGGCATAAGTTAGCCAAAAGTGGGCTTACAGTCGATTGTTAAAATTTGATTGTTTTAAGGAAACGTAGTTTTATTCCATGTTCATTTGGAATCTACCTTCACACAAGGCAGCTATTATCCACTCAGACTTTTAACCTTCCTTCAGAAACTTCAGAAGGGAACCTCGTGTAAGTGTTCTCTGGTAACTGTGCCCACCCTGAGGATATCCCATTACCTTGCATTTACAGGATGTACAGGGAGAGCCAGCCATTGTCCATACCGCCCCACTGAGCCTCGAAATACCAGTGCTGTCCAGGCACGTTTTCCTGATATCGTAGATGATGTTGTCTGCCAGGCAGGGGTCACTGACACAACGTGGGCAGCACTCCCCTTCAGGGGTGGCTGTGTATTCACAGCTCAAACTGGGGCAGGCAAGAGGCCAGCAGTCCACCTCTCCTTCCTGTGCAGAGAAGAGAACAAGTCATAGCTGCTCTTAGGCAGATTATGGTCCCAATGCCCCGAAGGGAAAGCAGCTCTGCAGTTCTTATTGTTCTTAGTGACTGTTTCCAGCCAGCACCACTATGCATGCCTTCTCTGAGACACGCTACAGTAACACCGTCTTCTGATGGTCTTGCTGACCACCTGTTCTGCAGTCCGCAGAGAGGGTTAGGTCAGCTTATCTGTGTGCCAAACACAGCCTACAGGTTTTTCAATCGTGATATGATTGTGCCATATAATCCCACATTAACTTTGAGCTTTGGGGCTTTGAGTTGGTTGCTTTCTCTCCCTCATGGTGAAGAGGGTTTTCTTCAACCAGTACTAATAAAACAAACAAGCAAACAGAGGCTCAAGCATGGATGGGATGGTGTATAAAGAGACTTACTTGTCTTAAGGATAAAAGTGGAATTGAAAGATGTGGAATAGTTGAACGACTGCAGCAACTGAGAAATGCTTACAGTCACAGTTGGGAATGTTCAGGTGAATCATTCCACAGGTCTCTAAACCTCAGCTGGAATGGACTCTCCACTGGCCTCACTGGCTGGCTGCTTGTAGTGCCAATGATATCGCTGTGTATCCACATAGCATTGGCTCTCACCGTGACACTTACCACAAGGTATGTCAGCCCTCATGTAATTATTCAGTCAGTAGCCCCAGACTATGGATTTTCACAAATAACCACATCCACCTTGCTCACATGACATCACCCAGCACCTGGCCCAGGTAAACTCTTGATAAAGCATCTACTAAGTGCGACCCATATATTCTCAAGTACTTTTAGGTTAATGCTCAATAGCTTTTGTGTATCAAAAAATATGTCCCAGGGACCAGAGAGAGAAGATAATCTTTTGAAATTTTTTCTATGGGAATTTCATGTACAAGATGAATCTGGCAATCTCAGACTAGATTCTTGGAAAAGAAAGGCAGTTTTCCCGACTGATACCGAAAGGGCTTGATAGCTATGCTGGGTATGTTTGTCCTTGGATGGGAATTTGTAAAAGTGGCTGTGAGTTGAAGGCATCTGTGTTATGCTCTTAGTATTAGGATGGCGTGTAAAGGATACACGTTAAGACCATTGGCACATGAACCTGGAAAATTATGAAAATTTACAGAATAGTTGTTGGTTTTCCCAGAGAGAAAAATTCATTCCAATAAGCATTAAGTGTGCAGCCAAGAGCCTCCTTCACCTGTTGGCTCTGGTAGAATGCCCCATAGCTGTGACCTGCCCTGAGGGGAAGCATCACACTTTCATTATGGTGTGTCCTAAAGTCTTCCCACCCTTGAAAATCAGTGTTTGTACTTAAATTTGAAAGATAATCAGCCAGGTTAAGAAATTATGGCTTTTCTTTGGACTTTCCAAAATCTAAGCACACAACTGGAATCCCTATATTAATAGCTAAAATAATCTTTATTTTTTTCTATATGAACAGATTTTTCCAAGCTAGGAAATAGCAACAATGGGACACTAAGCCACGTGCCTACTATGTTTCAAGAACTGTATTTATCACACACAGTCTCATCTTTATAACAGTCTTCTGAACTTGGTACCCAAAGCTACGTCGACCTCTAAGGGGAAGAATAATCATTGAAATGTTATGATAAGCCAGGGTAATCACACCAAACTCCACAGGAATAATGTGGATCACATTCTTGGCCCTTCTCACCCCAGTCCTGATGGTTCTGTTACGATTCTCCTGTTGACACCTTCAAAGTTTATATCATGAGCTATAACAGATGTGGCTCTATCAGAACCATTCATGCCTCTCAAGACATTGAGGACTACTTTAAATGATTTTTCTTTCTCTAGGTTTTCTAGAAAGTAACAGGCATAAACAAACTTTGCTGGAGTCAAATCTATCCCATGAATATGTCTTTTTTCTCCTGTTCTGTTTTAAATGCAGTGTGAATTACCTCCAGGCAGAGCACATGCCCCTTAGTTAGGCACAGCCCCACAACTCTCCATGCAATGTTGGAAACATCTTAGAACTCCAGCCCAGGAGCACATGAGATTATGACCCCTTCCATGGTAAAGAACACCAAGACGCTCCCAAACCCACATACCAGGCATCGGCACTGCTGGCAGCCGTGGGTCCAGCTGTCTCCACTTCGGTGGAGCGTGTGTCCGCTTTGATCTAAACACTGGCTGGTGACCCTGGTGTCACACTCTGGGCAGCAGAAAAGGTCAACATTTGGGTTCTGGCAATCACAAGCTGTTCGTCGGCAGAATATCTTCCCGTCCTGTTGAGAAGGGAGGTCAAGGAGGTTTTGCAATTAGGAAACTGCACCGTGAAAGCCCAACGTTGAAAATACAAAGCTCACAGAAAAGACTTCACAGACTCTTGACCCCCTTCATCTACCTCCCATCTGGTTCAAAGCAGACACATTTGGGTGCAAACACAGGCTTTGTATGTCAGAGCTTGCCTGCCCAGCCATCCAAGTCAAAATGGAGCTATTTCTAAGTTTAATCAAGAAAAATATGAGTATGTTCTTTGAAATTTTTTCCTACTTTTTCTATAGAAATCATGCTTCTGAATAAGAATTATAGCTAACCTAAGCAGTTAAAATGAATTTGTGATCAGAAATGCATTTCAGACACAGGGGGACTGTTTGGAAGAAGAGAGGGATCAACAGGCAGGGGAAAATGGGACAAGAGACAGAAATAGCAGCCGCCCTCAAAGTACACATGTATGAAAGTGTCACAATGAAACCCAGTTTTGTGTGTGCTGACTGAAACAAGATAACAAACTCATACACTGTCCTAGGATATGAGGACAGCTGCAGACGTGCAAATCACTCCCAGGATTTTATCCATGTGCCAGTCTCTTAAGGGATAAAGGGATTGTACTTTTTCTGTCTTTTTTTTTCCAATGTATATTTTTTACTGAATTTTTTGGATTTCATACATCTTAATCATATTGAGACATCACTCCCCACCTGAACCCCCCCAAAGCCTGTCCACAGGATTTCATGCATTCTGTCGTATGTGCTAAGGCCTATGGAGTCAAATCTGTGTACCCAGATGTCTCTTAATGTGAGTACAATAATTCTTTTTAATATAGGAATTAAGTGAGGCCCAGAGACCTAATGCCTTATACAAATCACAGTGCATCCTCATTGCTAACCTACAACCAGGTCCTAGAGTTTCTAAACAATTTCACTCTATAAAGGGGTCTTTGTGTTGTTAATTCCAAGAGTTGGAATTCTTGACCAGCACATGACCTGCCTGAGACGTGACTTGTCTGAGGGGCTTCATGGCTCCTGACTTTTATATTTTTCATAGGCACAGGATGATTTCTGGAAATCTGATCCTGGGCACCCGCAGCTGTAAAGCACTGAAGACAGGGGCTCTTAAGCAGTAAGACTGAGTGTTTACAGCATGCCAGATATCTTCTGATCACACCGATGATGTCACACCGATGATGTCACACCTCAGTTAAGGAACATGCTAAAATCTAAGGTGAGACCTATGGCTACCATTTATAGTTACGGTTATTTACAAAAGATTTGGTTATTTTTAAATTATGTATGTGTGTCTATGTGTGGCTGTGTGCACCTGTGCCCAGGTGCCAGAGAAGGACAGAAGTGGCTGTCAGGTCTCTTGGAGCTCGAGTTACAGCCTTTTATGGGCTGTTCTATTTGTTGCTGGGAATCAACCTTGGGTCCTCTGGGAGAGTAGTACTGCATGTTCTTTACTGCTGAGTAATTGTCCCAACCCCTACGTGTAAGTTTTTGAATATTTGTAAAACTGAAGACTCTCAGGGCTGGAAGGTGCCTTAGAGGACACAAAGCCAGTCTTCTTTGTAACAGCCACACTGAAGAGTCCTCAGGCTGCTGCGTGAAGCTCTCCATATTTGGTGAACTCCCCACTGTGACTGGGACCCAGTGTGCACCTCTGTCTTACTCCCTCTCCCCACTGATCTCACGGCTGCTCCTTGGAATCACAGAAAGCCCGACACCTTCTGAGGCATCTCAGGCTTCCCTTCCCAGGTTTCATGTGTTCACTGAGTTGTCTCCTGTCCTTGATGAGCAGCTCTGGTCCCTGCCCAGTGCTCACTGCTTTTCTACTTCCACTGCACAGCAGCCTTGGAGGCCTCTCCTCCAGGCTCGGTCTAATGCTCACCTCTCCTCCAGGCTAGGTCTAATGCTCACCTCTCCTCCAGGCTAGGTCTAATGCTCGCCTCTCCTCCAGGCTAGGTCTAATGCTCACCTCTCCTCCAGGCTCGGTCTAATGCTCGCCTCTCCTCTAAGCTCAGTCTAATGCTCATCATTTTCATTGTTTACCAACACTAAACACTTATCTTGTGCCCCAGATTAGGTAAGTGATTTACCCATTTTATCACATTAATCTTCATCATGGAATAGAAATGTGTGTCTTCATTACTCAAGGGAGTTAACTAAGAGAGAATATAAGTCCTCAGGGGCTGGAGAGAGGGTTCAGCAGTTAAGAGCACTGGTTGCTCTTGCAGAGGACCTTGGTTTGATTCCCAGCATCCCCAATGCAACTAACAAATATCCTTAATGCCAGCTCAGGCGCTCCAACTCCATCTTCTGACCTCCATGGGCATTGTTGACACAGGTGCACTTACAGGCATGCAGGCAATAAAGTCACACACTTAAACTAAAAATAAAAATGAAATGTTTATAAATCCTCAGAAAGAAGGAGTGGCTCTGGACCACGTGTGTCAAGGAACTGCAGTCCCCTCTCTTGCCTGCAGTGCTTCCTCCAGGTCGGCCTGTCGGGCTTTCTTATTTTGCTTAGGTCACAGTGTTGATTGATACTGAGCCTAATGAGGACTAAAACCTCATTAAAGTCTGCCCCGTGTCCTGTGCCTGCTTGACTGGGCGGATGTGTGCTTTCTGATGTTTTCCCTCCTGCGCTGCACTCTGCTAGGCCCCTCCCGCCTCTCCTGCCTGTCAGTCTTTTCCAAATGCTGTATCTGCCATCCACCACAGATCACACTGCTGCTGAGCTGCTGAGCTCTGCAAACCCAGCAGACCACCCCTGGGTTCTGATGCACTTCATCCGCAGGATGGATGGTAAGTTCAGTGACAGCTAAAGTGGAAACTGTTAGAAACATTGTGTTCTTTGTGGAGAATGGAAACAGGGTGTTGGCTTCCTCTACGATGACTAAATGAAATGAAAAAATGCTTCCCTCAAATTCATGTGCGGGTTCTTCTATAAAATGATAAGAAATCACAGTATTCCAAAACATTACCAGATGAAATACAGACACTCCATGTACATATATACATACATATAAACTATATACACAGAAACCCATTATGTAAGTATGTACATATATGTATATAGTCATAAATATATAGAGAAAGAGACAGACAGACAAAATGAATGTGGAGTTCAGCACGGGACTCGAGTCAGAGGATTCACTTACTCTGGACACCGAATTACTCGTGATCTTCCAATGACAAGTTTTCGACTTATTGGCTCATTGCTAACTTCCTATTACTTTCACCAAAATGATATATTCTAATATATTTTATATCACCATGGCATTTTGTTTTGGTGCTGTCGGTTGAACTTAGGGCCTCACACGTGCCAAGCAAGTGCTTAACGTGGAGCTGGGTTCCCGGTCCCACAGGCTTTCTTTTCTTGTCTACTGTGTTTCTTTTCCAAGGTGTTAGAAGACTAAGCCTCAAGAACCATGTGACCAGAACCATGGCCAGCATCAGACAAATGAATAAACTCTCCACAGTAATTCTCTTCCATATATATATATAAATATATATATTCATTCTTTAGTTGAATTTTTCTGTATTTCACATATAACATCTTAGTCCTCTTTACACCCTCTTCCCCATCAGCACCCTCCCCAACACCCCCCCCCCAGTGGGTTTCATGCCTCCAGACATCTGTTCATCCATTGGGGTCTAGTCAGCCTATCTAGAGTCTCTCCCTTTAAGAAGATAAGTTCTTCCTCACCCAGTAGTAATCAGCTGCCCAGTAGTCCTTTGGCTATGATTGGGGCCTGCTGCCCATTTCCACAGTTCAATGCTAGATTTTTGTCTGCTTGAGTTTGCAGGGATCCTGTGCATGCTGACACCACGGCTGTGCGGTCATATGAGAAAGGTCTCAGGATCCCACAAGATTCTGTTTCCATGTGGTTGTGCACCTCCTCCCTGGCTCTTGCAATCTTTCCGCCCCCTCTTCTGCAGTGATCCCTGAGCCCTGGGTTCACTACCCTCTGATGCATGAGGGAGAGTCATTGGTGAGAGCTGGGAGATTTATTAGTGTTCTCTCTAACCTTTGTTCCATTTCTTGCTACGAGATCCAATGTCAGCTTTCTTCCCACACGCTGATTAACAGAATGAATAGGAATAAATGGATAGCCTTCAAGGTTAACACACAAAAAAAGCAATTTCACATCTCATCAAATTATGTGTAAATGCTGCCAAGGCCCCTCTTAGCTTCTAGTAGGATTCAGAACAATGGCTATGCTCCTGTTGGCTTTGCATCACAGGGCAACTGTCAAGAAAATCACTTTGATGATGGAAATGTCACAGGTGGCTCCATTAATTCAAGGAGAATGTGATTGCAAAGGCTTAGTTCCTGAGCGCAGTCACACTGGACACCAGATGTGGGCGAGAACAGGGCCTGCTATGGGTGAATGATTGTCCTGTCTGGCTCTGTGGGCTGCTCCAGGAGCCTGACCTATGTGTGGCTGCAGTGGTCAGCCGTGCCCTCGCTAGCAAACCCACAGGGAACACCACCCCCCTCTCTGTGCTCCATACAAAGTTTATAATGAATGTTCAACCATACATGACTAATAAGAACTCTAATATTTAAATTATTTCCAAACTTTTAAAAGTAAGGAAAATATACTCTGATAGAAAATCAAAAGTACACTCATCTCATTACACCATGGGAAATTCTGTTTTATATTTTTGATTCCATATTTTATTACTGATCTAGTTCCTCAAGATTGTAAAATTCACAGTTATACCCTTGCCTTCTAAAGTTTAATGTCAAGAGGATGCATTTACATGAAAATGACTTGTATAAGTTGAATGAAAATATAAGCTATAAGTTGGCAAGTGGATGTTGAAGCCCCATTTCAGCACACAGCCTGCTTCTGTGGAGAGGGTCTCACAGGACGCAGGACACACCCTTTAGCATGTTACCTATGACTGATTTCCCAAAATGGTTGGACCAAGAATTCAGTACACAGCATTCAAGGCTTACAGAACTTAAAGTCATTATTATCTGGTTCTTTATGGAAAAAGACTGCTGATTTTATAAAACCATGAGCACACAGCTATTTGACTTTCTCACACATAAACTGATTGGGCTGTGATATCCAATTTTGTTTCTAGTTATTAATCTTGCCATTAGGTTATAGCATAGCTCTTCAACTTAGTCCTCTCTGCTTATATAAATATCTTCAGCATTTCATTATGCAAAGGATGCCAGAAAACTAGAGTGTAGAACTGACTTTTCCAATGTAGAAAATTAATAACAGAACAGAATCTAGACCCAAATCTAGTATCTTACAAAATGCTTTTACACTTAGATGCATTTATGTATCAAGAGGAGGCTGTCGCATAGGGAAATATGATTTCAGCTAAAATGAAATCAGGATTCTTGGAACAATGGCTCTCAAACTGTAGCCCTCAAACCAAGGCATTAAAGTTTCTTGGGAACTAGTTAGAAATGCAAATCTCTTCTTAAAGCTTTTCTTACTGCTGCAGAAATTAAGGCCAAGTCTGGGTCAGAGTTTCAAAAATCCCTCAGGTGGTGCTGGAGCAGGAGAAACAGTCCACTCTCAACAACTGGGCTCCAGTGTGTCACAGCACATCCTGAGCAGTTGTGGGGTGAATGTGTCATCAGCACAGCCCGCCATGAACAACTGGAGAGTCAGGGAGTCACAGCACAGCATCTCTGGTAGTAAAAAGCCTACATTCATTGCATCACACTAGGAAAACTAGGCCAGTGAAATAGAAACACATAATTTGTTTGAGGTTCTTAACTCTGCCCTTAAAACATTCTCCCTCATACCCTCTGGGAAACTTTGCAATAAACGGAGCTTTAATACAACCAGAAAGCAAAGCAATAGAAGGATTTATGTGAAGACATCTGCCTTGCACTTTACAATAAAAACGGGGAAGTGCGGGGACCGGGGGATCACTATGAACTTAGTCCATTAACAAACTAAGATGACAAGAATTGGTCATCTACAGTGGCATTTGCAGCCTAAGCCCTAATATGTTTGAGACAGCACCGGAGTCGGTGACGGAAAAGGAAAGCAGGCTGACTGGATGATTAGTACACTGAGAAAAGGGGCCTGGGGAATGTCAGGAATTATTGGGTCCCTGCCTGTATCACAGACACATAATAAATAAATAAATAAATAAATAAATAAATAAATAAATAAATAAATAATACATAAATAAATATTTTAAATAATTTGGCTTCATAGTAGCCAATATGCTGGTGACTGACAAACCCCGGAA
This sequence comes from Nannospalax galili, assembly GCF_000622305.1. Taxonomy (NCBI): domain Eukaryota; kingdom Metazoa; phylum Chordata; class Mammalia; order Rodentia; family Spalacidae; genus Nannospalax; species Nannospalax galili. The sequence goes on along the minus strand of NW_008343833.1, from coordinate 187,935 downwards.
AAGACTTGTTTTTAGGAAGGTTGTAATCATCCCCAGAAGTTAGGGGGCAAAAAATGACACTTTCTCGAAAAGTAGTGGTTTAAGAACATGCCCCATTTTGTTACCTGAACAAGAAATCTAATTGGCAACTTTCTTTATTCAGTCTTCTTCTCATCCTGAATGATCTTTCCCTTTCAATCTTTTCTTCTTTGAGCCAGCATCACCTGGTTAAATATTATACTTGGTAACTTTTGTTTTGAGGGGCTGTCCAACCGGGAGCACTGTGCTCCTGATCTGATTGTTTGAGCTCCATGAAGTTGGGATGACAGCCTACCCCACTGGTTTCTAATGTACCAATCGGTGTCATCCAGTATTACAGGACACCTGGCATCACAGGAAAATGATGAGCTTGGACAAAGCAGAGTCTAAGACCTTGGATATATGACCTTGGAAGTGCAAGATTCGATTGGACACTGACATCTCTAGAAAGAAGGAAGACTTACCTACTGGATTCATTAGACACATTCTCTTCATCTTTCAAAGTTGTGCTTCCATGAACTATGGTACTGTCTCCTAATTACAGGCTATTTGGAACATAGCCTAGGACAGGGTGCTCAGATTGAAAAAAATGACCCTTAATTTGGGCTGTGGAATGGGTTTAAGTGAAAACAAGGGGAAGCAGAGGCCATAGGTTAAGAACTCAGTGATGTGCCTTCTAAGTAGGCTCCTGGGTCCGTTGAGTGTGGCTGAACGTCAGTGTGGGAAGATTAACCGCAGGACTGTTTAAGGCTCCCTGCTCTGGACAGCCGCCAGGAGGCCTGGCTTTCTCAGAGGCTACTAGGCAACTCGTGTTTCTTGCTTTCCTATATAGCCCGAGATCAAATAGTCCCAAAGCAATACACAAGCCAAGAGCTGTAGTAATGACAACCTAAACTAAATAGACAAAAACCAACAAAGGAAGAGATTAAGTACCACGAAGTTGAACTCTAACGGGCCGTTTTGCAAAGCGCGCAGCAAAACACACAACAACAAGGGGGATTTCATTCCTATTTGACTCCCCTTCCGGGCATTTAGTGTAAGAGATACTCCAGCTCGAAACACCAGACCAGTCACACCGGCCGCTCACAGCGCTCACCGTTTGTTCAGAACGGGGTCCACCTGTCTGACCACTGCGCTCAAGGCTGTGAACCTGGCTTTTCTGGATGATGTTCCCACAGTGAGTGACTTCGGGCAGGTGGCCAGCTCCAGGGCAGAGCTGCTTTCAGCACAAAGCCCATTTGAGCACCAAATGCAGGTTCCTGCAACCTCTCACCCAACCAACCTTCAGGGCATGGCAGTGCTTAGGGGAGGAGGTCGCCCTGGGTAGTCCACCCTGCCTCTCCCTCCACGGGGGATCTGCTCATGTTGAACCCCACTTTCCACAAAGGGCAGAATAAATTCAAAGCAGGTTTCCCAGGCACACACTGTCATCATCAGCTGCACTGTGGGTTACAAGACCCCGGGGGACCCTCAAGGGACCTGTCAGTCAACAACCAGAGAGGAAGGGATGGGGGCCAGAGGTGAAGGGGAGCAAAGAGCACTCCTCCGGCTGCCACGAATCAGCCTCACCTTGCAGGAGCAGATGGAGCATCTGTCTTCTCTCAGGAGCCACACCTGCCCATTTCGCTTCAGTCCTCCCTCATGCGGACAGTCCCCAGAGCAGGAGGGCCCCGAGGGACAGAGGCAATCAAAGCCTCCTGCTAAGTTGATGCAGACAGAGTCATTCCAACAGGTGTGTGTTCTTAAGGCACATTCATCAATGTCTGCAATAAATAAATCACAGAAGTTTAGAATCCAGCCAAGGGAACTCAGAAAGTAACAATAATTTACAGTACCATTAGCCGATATTATGGTGGATTTACCTCACGTCAGGCACCTTGCCAAGCTGTTCACATGTACTATTTCCTTTACTCTGCAAAGTAGCTCTGTGTGGGCAATGTGAATTTTTCATATTTTGCAAATCATAGAGCTGAGGCTGATAGAATCAAAGAACTTTCCCTTTGCCAGTAGCCGGGGGCTGCTCTGAGATCAAATCTACAGCTTCCTGGCTCCAATTAAAGCATTCCGTGGCAGTCTTGACCTGGATTTAATCTATTCAAGGACATTGGCCATGTACCTCATTATTTCACCCACATAGAAAACCCATATTGAAACCTAGGTCTTTTAGAAAATGTGTTTTCAGATAAGCCTCTCAACAGACACAGCTGGGAAATTAGGTAACCCAGACCCTATCAGACTGTGAGGATCTTGAAATCTGGGCTTTGAAAGAACTGGATGAATAATTCTTGAAAAGTGTCTTACTTAATAAAATATTTAACACTCTAATGGGCAAGAGGATGTTTTTCTTGCCTTCACAGAAACAGTCAGAACTACAGAAGGGGACGGTATAGACACTGATGAAAGATGTGCATATCACACATTATGTTCACTGACAGCCAAGTATGGAGGCCCAGATGACAACTGTCAGTCCATCCTGACAGTGCAAGGTTAACTGACCTCAGTGTCTCACAGTCCTGTCCAGTCCCACTTGATTCTTTATCCCAATGAATTGCTTACAACTTACACATGTATTGATATGAAATCCAGGATTAGATAACCTCACTGTTCCAATAGCCTTCCAGCCCACAAGAGTTCAGCCTCAGGGCCAGGAGCCGTGTTCTTGTTGGCCTGTGTGCCTCCTTGTGACCCTCACAGCAGCAGTGCCTTACGAGCTAGTCTGTGCTATTCCGTATCAGTCACACCTGCAGGCCAAAAACCTTGCTCATAGTGGGCTTCAGCATTCACCAGAGTTCTTGGCCATTAACTACTTAGGGCAATAGAAGACTCTGCTGGACAAATGGCATGTGCCTTCTAATGGCTTAAACACACCCATACAAAGAAAGACTAAGCGCAACTTTCTTGATATGCCACAAAGCTGGTACTGATGGTCAGTATGGAGAACATACTTTATTTAGGCTTAATGAAGCTGTCAACTGTTTACACTCAAGATGGTGTGATTCATTTCAAAGGTTAGACCTTACATAGATCCCTCGAGGACTCCCGTTGGCATTCTGACTGTAAAATGATGTAATTGTCCAAAATGTGTTAGAGTTTTGGAGCACCTATGATGTGAAAATAACAGGAAACGTGAGCTGTGCCATCTCCTGACCGCAGGCACAATGGTATGAACTGAATTTGGAGCAATCACAGGAGACATCAAGCGCTTCAGCACTATTATTTTTCGGTTTTTGTCATACTAGGGGTTGAATCTGTGTTCTTGGGGACGCTGCACAGGTCCCTTATAGCTGAGCCTCATCCCCAGACCTCTTTTTACTTTTGATTTTGACACAGGGTCTCAAGTTGCCCAGGCTGGTCTTGAACTCACTCAGGGGCCCATGCAAACCTTGAACTTGCTGTCTGCTTGCCTCATCCTCCCAGGCTGAGCAGCTGGGATTGCAGACCTATGTCACTGCACCTGCATGACAATGTTCTGGAACCAATTTTCTTCTAAGATGCACTTCCTCCTTTTGCAGTATCAATGGAAACCTCGGGAAGTCATTTAGTGAATGAGCAATGACTGAAACCAACAGAAAGCAGGTCTAAAGAGAAGTCCCTTCTAACTCAACACAACACAGTAGGTCCTCAGCCATCCCATCAGCACCTTCTGTGACCATCCTCAGGTCATGCCAATCTCAGCATGTTAAGTCACCTGGTGGTCCTGTCTAGAAATTCCTCCCTTGGCCCCACTCTTCCTCAGCTTTGATTATCACCCATCAAAATTGCATTGAATCACTTCCAAGTCTGAATCCAGCACTTTCTTCATAAAAGCACCCTTAGCCTTTCCTCAGGGATGACCTAGAACACTCTGATCTTACATGTGAAATATCCTTATCCACCACCCTGAAAAAAAAAAAAAAAACCTAGCTCTCAAAGTCTTGTGCAGCAGCCCGGTGTTTAGAGAGCAAACCTGTCCAGCGCCTGCCTTGCTTACTGACTCCTGGGATTTCTTTGATGCTTATGACACAATCTGTCACACATCATCCAATCCCACCTGACAATTCACTGTTACCCTCTGTCCCTTCCTCTTGTCATTCAAAAGTAATGAATACGGTATCACTTAAGAAACACAGAAACAGGCTGGAGAGGCGGCCCGATGGTTGAGTGCACTTTGTGTTCCCTCTTTGTAAGACTCAGGCAGCTTGGTGGAACCCTTCCTACCAGCATTCCTTTTGTAGAGAAAGAGGTGATGCTTTCCTCTATTATTTTTAACTCTTTGTTGCCACTTGAATTAGAAATTATTTTTACAGGTCTGTCTTGCTTGCCCCTTGACTAAGGAGCAACATTTTAAAAATATTTTTATTGAGCTTTTGGACATTTCATAAAATGGCTCTTAATCAAATTAAAACACCCCCATCTGTACCCCCACACCCCGGCAAAATAAATTGTGATAAATGTGAAGAAATGCAGCCACTAGTTATGCCTCAGCACGTTCCAGTGAAGGAAGTTCTCAGTGATGCTATCAATTTGCACGGAGCCGTAGAAGAAGATCTGGGACGACAGAAAGAACCAGACAGAGAGGACCATGCAGACCTCAGAAGAAACGAGGGCACACATAGTGCAGAAAAGGACGAGGCTGCAGTGGTGGAAGAGCTTATCCCTGACTCAAGGGTGTTCCTGCTTTTAATCCTGCAAATGTGGAAAGGCCGTTCCCATGTCCAGCTCAGCTTTCCTCTACCATAGAGAAAGCGTTTCCAGGATGATCTGTCTGCAGGGGTGTCAGCTAGTGGCTGTGAAAAAGGCGACAGGTAGAGTGAGACCTGGTGGTGGGTGGCAGGTGCATCTCCTGTGTGGGACTGGGGAAAGCCTGCCATCTTTCCTTATGCTAATGTTCTGGAGACAACTTGCACCCTGAGCATCTCAACACTGCACTTCAGAAGGAACGCTGACCTGCACTGTATGTAACCGACTGCAGAAATCCCTTGTCCCTCTCCTTGCTCCACTGATTTTGTACCTTTCATCTCCCTTCCCTTTTCCTTCCTGTTATTAAAAGACACTGGCTTTGCTTTTATATAAAAAATAGCATTGAATGAAGAAGTGAGCAGACCCAGGTTTGAATCCCCTGCTTCCTTTTAATTCAGTTCCAATACCATGTGCCAGTCAGTTCACACACCTGAGCACACATCCGGACATGTGTCTAGCCTAAAGCCTCTTCATCATCTATGGAAACAGTTTCATCCAATCTTTGGTTACATGAATATTATCATATAGCTACTATGATGAGGGCTTGATATGATAAATGTATATATTTAAAACAAGGTTTAATGCCAACTCTCATTTGATCATCTCTCCACATGGTGCCGATTTAGAGCAGCCTCTCGTTTCTCCCGAACCTTCGTTGGGATGACAGTAGGAGACTATGGTCTAGGAGGGAAACACACTCTATCTAGACAGCACCAAAGGGAAACCTACCTGTTACTTTCTGGTTACTCTGAAAACAACCACTATAATAATTGCTTCACAGTTCTCTCACCCCATTTATAACTTAGTTGGTATATCTAGGAGACAGACAAATGGATAGATAGGGAGGTAAATATCTACGAGATAGACGGATCGATGGGGAGGTGTGTATCTAGGAGACAGATGGATGGCCAATAGGTAGGTGTCTATCCAGGAGATTGATGGATGGATAGATAGAGGGGTGTATATGTAGGGGCAGAAGAATGGAGGTAAATAAAGAAGGAGGTAGGCCACTTGCACACACATACAAGCAGACAGACATTCACACATACATGTACAGATGTATAGTTCGGTGCTTATGGCAGATAGAGGACAAATAGTTGATGAAAGACAGTAGGATGATCAATAATAGGAAGATCCTAGATGGAGATGAGGAAGGTAAATGCGGAGCTTACGTAGCTGTTTCATTATATACTAAAAATGATAGATGTCATGATTTTCTTTGCTGGTTGGAGTCTGCACCTTCATGCTTAGGTGCCCCATGCATGTCCACTCTGTTCGCCTCCCCCACAGTCACTTCTCAGGTGTATTGATGTTCAATGGTGGATGGAGTGGAAACACTTGGAGAGCCTTCTCAAAACCCAGCAGTTGGACATACCGGGACTAGAGACTGACTTGACTAGCATAAAGTGGCGTGCATGCATGTTTTACCCAGTCAGAAGATGAAAACAAACCAGCCTAGCTCTCAAAGTCTTGTGTGGCAGAACGGTGTTTAGAGAGCAAACCTGCCCAGCTTGTGCCCTGGTAACTGACTCCTGGGATTTCTTTGATGCTTATAACACGATGTCCAATCTGTCACACATCATCCAATCCCACCTGACAATTCTCTGTTACCCTCTGTCCCTTCCTCTTGTCATTCAAAAGTAATGGATAGTGTCAGTTACTTTGTCTTTTTGGGGGGGCGGGAGCTGAGGACTGAACCCAGGGCCTTGTGCTTGCTAGGGAAGCACTCTACCACTGAGCTAAATCCCCAACCCCATCAGTTAATAAAGACAAAGTGGGCTGGAGAGAAGGCTTAGTGGTTAAGAGCGCTGGTTGCTCTTGCAGAAGACCCACATTCAATTCTCAGCACCCACATGGCAGCTAACAACTGTCTGTAACTCCAGGTCTAGGGGAATGCAATGCCCTCTTCTCCCCTCTGAGGGCATTGGACAACATGCAGGTGCACTTACAGACATGTAGGCAATACATTCATACACATAAAATAAAAATAATTGTTTTGTAAAATGAAAGAAAAGAGTTGGGGCTTCTTACCAATAAAATAAAAGACAAAAGTTTAAGAGCTCTGCAGTGTGGTGAGTACAGTTAACAATGTACTACGTCCTTGCAATTGTCAGGAGCACATTCTTTGTTGTCTCCACAATAAAAGAGTGGTGTGTGAGACAATGCTCCCGTGGATAGGTTTGCCTCTTCACTGTGCATAGATTTTAAAATATCATCTTGTATGTCATAAACACACAATTCACTTGTCAATAAAGAATATAAGAACGCGTTTAAAAAGCAAGGAAACATCTCATGTAGACAGGGTAGCTTCCCACACCTGGCCATTTGGACACACGTCTACTTATAATAGCACTGCTGTTCTTCTCTCTCTTCTTTGTGAACAGGGAATGAAGTGGGCCTGCATGAATCAACTAAGAAGATAAGCATTCTTCCCTGTTCCCTCCACTCTGCGGCAGTCTGTGAAGTCCAGATTAACTGTCATCGTCCCTCAAGCTGCAAGAGTCACTACACCTTTGTCTCCTTGACCTTGTAAACAACTCTATCCTTACATCCTGAGTTACATGTCTCTAATTTTAAAAGTGTTGCTTAAACTCATGCATGAATATAATGTTTTGGTCAAATCCATCCCTACTTCCTCCCCTGTAACTTCCCCCACCTAGCCCATGACTCTTCCCTCCCAAATCGCATCTCTCTTATAAACCCATGGAGGGCACTTAGTGGTGCCCACATGTGCATGGCTGCAGGGACGTCCACTGGACATGGGAAGTCTACCAGGACCTGCTTCCAAAGTAAACTGCACCTCCAGCAGCCCTCAGCTGATACGCACATCTCCGTGGACTCGCTGAGGGCAGAGCTGCATTTTATTGCTGTCTTTCCAGTGTAAAAATTGCAGAAAACATTGTAGAAGATCCACAGATTTATGTAACTTACCTAGATATACGAAATTCACAGAACAACGGTTTCTCTAAAGCCCACACTGCAAAAACTTGGTTTTTGGAGTGTCCTATTAACACAAAGAGTAACCCAAACTTTGCCGTCAAGACAAATGTTTTATCACTGAGTTCTCATCTCTGAAAGCTTCGATTCTAATTTAAAGTAGAATAAACATAGCAAAAAACCAACTCTACTGAAATTCAAAGGTAAGACCCCCCCTCAAAACAATTATTTTCTGTTGAATTCCTAAGGATATAGACAGAAAGGGGTGTTTAACAAGATGCTTCAGAAACTAGAAAAGTAATTTCAACCAATCCACCAGCAGTAATTTATACTCTCCTCTAAAATAATCTATAAATTGGCAATTGATTTCCAACTATAAAATGCTGTTTCAGTATCTGGTAGTTTGTCATTCACAAAATTGCATATTATCAATGTTTTCCTTTCATCAAATTTAAAAAAAATCTGAGACTAACAATGGTTTACTCAGCACCCACAATAAAAACTAGTTGCAAAACCAAACTTTGATGCACAGAATGGAAAGGATTTCGTAGTTGAACACGGACCACACTGCCTGCAGAGTCCCATGTAATTGCCTTACTTACGACACAGAAATCTAATTCTGCCTCCAAGTAATTTAACAGATTTATGGAAAGCCAGATGTTAGCAATTATGGGAAGTAACATTATTCATATTCTTGGTAATATGGACCTGTTTGCTCTGCACAAAGCCCATTTAATCTATTATCCATATCCCAAGGCACCCAAAAGGAAGAGATCCCAGATTTACATATTGAAACTGCTGTTCTCTGCTGAGCAGACACAAAGCTATTCCCCCTGCCCGAGAGACTCCCCGAATGGCCAGACAGGCCTCCCTCTCTGACAAAGGACCATGAAACAAAATCAGGAAGAGAAACGTGCTCAGGTCCATAATCCTCAGTGCAGGCTTGTTTTCTCTTATTGGAAATACCAGTTTCCAGCAATTTCCTTGTGTTCCTCCTCATAGATCCATTATTTAAATGCTCTGTGTTTGAATGATACATTTTTTAGTCCAGTTTTCATTAGAACTAACTGTATTGCATTGAGGTTTCACGAATTCTGCAAGCTGTTGTTATACTCAATTTTGCTTTATAAAACAGACTAGTCGTAGGCAGTGGATTTGATTTCCTTCTGTGATTTTAGGTTCTTGTGTTAATCACGGAAAAAAATACAATTCAGAGATATTTATATCAGAGGCAACCAAACTATTCTCAACTTAACCCCAAACAATTTCCTATCCTTCCAAAAATGAAAAATATAACGTCTCTGCAGAAGTTTTAATAGCATAAAAACTGTAACAGCACCTGCCTTAGGAGCCGAAACTCCTATAGGTCAACTTCAGAGCTCAAGGAGAACATTCTTCTCAAGGGCTAAATAACAGTTAAGTCAAGAAAATGAACTTTTTTATTACCCCATATACCTCTTTCTTGAGTAACTTTTGCAGCACATCAAACTCAAAACAGGTGATGTGTGAGAAAAGAAAATCTAACCTGGCCTTTGAACATCCAGCTGGGAGTGTTCTGATGTGGAAATCATTCCCTACATTCGTGTCCCAGAAATGCCAACAGTGCTCTGGGGTTTATTAGCGTTGGAGAAGACAGAGCACAGGTGCCTCTCCCGTAGCTAAAATATCTTTAGTTCTCTCACAGTGGCAGAAGGAAGCGTATAGAAAAAGTGTACACACTGCACATCAGCAAAATAATTGAAATAAAATGTGGAGAACCCCAAGGTCTGAAGCAACTTGCAAAGAAGTCATGGGCTCAGGGGAGTAAACTGCAGCCAGCCCCAGGACCAGAACAAGGTCTAGCACCTTGGTGCCGTGCATTTACCCACAATACACTTAGCTAGGGGTTCTCTCCCGAGCACCTCATTGAGAATGAGGGTGACACAGTAGACACATCTGGAGAGACCCACTGCCACAGCGTGGGGCTCATGCAAAGCCTGAGGTGTGCACCAAAAGGGGTCAGTGGGTCCTGGCTTCACCTTTGCTGCTGTGGTGTCATCGGAAATTTCCAACGTCCCTCCAGGGTCAAGCTTTCCTGTAATTCTGCACTTATTCTGTCCGCATACAGAGCTGACTCTTTAAACCAAGGAAAACCACAGCATGGCCTGACTCTCTAGTCCTGTATCTTGTTCCTGCATCCTGATCTTATGTCTCGGTGTCAGCAACAAGTAGCTGCCTCTAGTCATGCCTGGTCTCTGTCACTGTCTCCTGCCTGTGTGTGTGTGAGCATCCCGGGACCTTGTCTACACAGCGAGGCCCCAGGTTCCTCCTGCAAAGTTAGCTGTAAATTTATCCTTTACCTTAACAAAGGCAACCAATGTTGCTATGGATATTCAATCTGAGAGCATTCCACAAAGCTTCTGGGGCATAGTATTCGCTTAATCGTCTTCTACCTAATCAATAATCCAGTGACTAAGAACCTCCAGGCAGTTATCCAATTCCCCATATTTATCATCTACCTGCTCTTTGCCAGGCCACCGCTCAGAGAAGGCATTGCAGTGTAAAGGCTCACATGCATTCCTGTGTGCCTGGGCATTCCTGCGTCTTCTCTGATTTTCAGTTATTCCTGTTTTCTCAGGTCACACTCCGGCAGTGCTTCCTCGTCCTACCCCACTGAGAGCAGATGGCAAGGAAAAGCTGAAGTGTGAGAGCCAACAGCGGTGGGAGCCTCTTAAGTGGCCAGGTACTGAGGAGAATTCTGAGAACTGACTTTCCGTGCTGAAACAGAGTTCCAGGCACCCTGGCACAAGTGTGTCACCAACGCAGTCCTATCCCCGGAGTGTAGTCATTGTGACTCTGAAAAATTTATGTCTAAGATTTGGTCTCTTCATTTGCAAATTATAGGTACAAATATATAGTAGGGGATAATTCACTAATTTGGGTAAACATAATAAAGTGTCATCATGCAAACACTGCTAAAAATAACTCAGTTCCCACTGCAGACCCCAATCCTGTTGCTGCAGTTATCCTCATCGTGTGGAGTTCATGTCTCCCTCGAACCCTGCTCCCCTGTCTCTCAAAGCTGTGGTCAAGTCTTCACCCCAGTCCAGACCTCTTACTACATGACCAGAACCTATCTTCCTCGCTTTGTCCCGATGTTCTTGAATTCAGAGCTCTCTTACAGTGCATTTTGATCACATTCAGAATCTCTCCCTCATCCCCACCCTACGCCCCTACCCTAACCCAACTTCACATCTATTACTATTTCTCTTCTTTTAAAGGCTTTTAGAGTGTAATTTGTGTCTCCCAAATACTTTTGGGTGCAGTTTCAACCCTTGGAGCCTGAACACCAACCTGGCATCACACTCTCTTTTGAAAAAAAATACATTTATTTATTATATTTTTTCTGTATGAGTGTATGTATGCCTGATGTATTCGTAAGTGCACCTGTGTTGTGTAATGCTCTTGGACGTCAAAAGAGGGTGTCGGGTCTCCTGGAACTGGAGTTACAGACAGTTGTTAGCCAACACATGGGTACTAGGAATTGAACCTGGGTCCTCTACAACAACAGCCTATGCTCTTAACCCCTGAGTTGTCTCTCCAGATCCTGGAAACACACTCTTCAAGCAAACCAACTACTCCTTTTCCAGCAGCTACCAATTGCCAACAGGTCCTCAGCTAGGCCTATTTCCTGGATCTATGCTGGACTTTTGTTTGACTTAAGATTGCACAGGTCTTGTGCATGCTGTCATAAGTGCTGTGGGCTGATATGTGCAATTACCCTGTGGTGTCCAAACAACACATTTTCCTTGTACTAATACCAGCAGCAAAATTCAGAATGTTGCCACCTTCACATTCTGTGAGCTTTGGTCTATGAATCTCCTGTTAAGGTTAACCGACAAGAACACAATTTCCTAAAACTCTGTGGACTTGCCTTGGTTGCTGACTAGATTTTATTTATAGAATCTTCAGATTCAGGTGTTTCACACAGAGAAAAAAATACCTTCCAGGTGAGCAGACAAGATTTGACCTGAGTAAGAAGCTTCTGAAGGAGCCCAGTGGCTTTACTTTCTGCCTTGAATGAGTCTTACTTCTGTACCTAGTGATTAAATCTGTTTAAAAATCAATACAGTTCTGATCGGTGAACAGAAAAAATAGAAAATCTTTAAATATTGAAATATTTGCTAACTGAAGAGAATTTCAGCACATACAGAAATTATGGCATTATTTCCACACACAGAAATTATGGCATTATTTTGAAAATCTCAGGTTTATTTGTTTTTGTATATCTGCTTATGAACAGGGAGGGGAGTCCTAGCTTGTTTCCACTGTTCTGGGAAACACCATGACCAAAAACATCTTGAGGAGGAAAGGGTTTATTTTATCTTCTAAAGCATGATCCATCTTCAAGGGAAAAGAGGCAGGAGCTGAAGCAGGGCCCAAGAAGGACAGTGCTCATTGGCCTGTTCCCCTGACTTGCTTAGCTTCTTTTCTTAGCCCACCTGCCCAGGGTTGGTGCCATCCACAGTGGGTTGGGCCCTCCCACATCAACCAGACACTAATAAAATGCCCCACACACAGGTCCACAGGCCCATCTGATGGAGGCCATTTCTCAGTGAAGGTCCCTCTTCTCAGATGTGTCAAATTGACAACTCACGCTAACAAGGACAGGTGGGTCGTCTACTATGGTTGTATCTAGAACACTCCCACCCACATGTACATATGGTACCTATTGTGATAGACATTGTGGTATCTGAAATATTTTACTAAGTTTTCAGTCTTTGAGGGAGAGACTTATTCTTTCTGAAGTCTAATTTCATGTTGCTTACGTTGACTTTACACCACTCTGCATGCTTAGTTCAGACCACTTTTCCACCTCTTCGTACCCTTCAGACCTGGAAGATCTGCTCTGAATTATATTTTGTTCTTCACAGCATTTTTTTCAGAGCCTCATCTGCTAAGAAATACACAGACAGTTGTTAAATGTCAGTGCGGTTGAGCTGTGATTGAAAGAACCCCTTACAATCACTTCTCAGCTTCTCAGTAGAGATCAACCACAGAAAAACCCTTGTCCTTTGCTGTCCTGCTTTCTCCCTGACAAACATGGAAATTGCTTACAATACTTCCTAAGGAATGCCTTATCTGTTTCCAGGTTTATATGACTACTTTCGCTCTGCAGGACTGAGCTCACAGTTCACGCGTTAGAATATGACAGAAGCCTGGCTGGATGGAAATGAAAGAATTCAGCCTTAGGACAAGAAATGTGTTTCTTAGAATTCAACAGTTTTACCTGGAGATGGTGGTGCAAACTAGTCTTGGTACTTGGAAGAATGAGGTAGAAGGACTGCCATGAGTATTGAAACAGACTGAACAACATAGAAAGACCCCATCTTAATATAATAAATAAACAATGAATGAATAAGCAGAGTCCAGCAGTCTTTCCAAACCCTCAGTATTTAGTGACAGCTCTATTCTCCCAAGTGAAAAAGAGAGGCAGCATGGTTTGTGTCTATGTTAAGGCCCCAGCAAAACAATCTTTCATGACAAATATACGTGGGGAATCAGCCAGGATGAACCAGAATGAATCTCTTGCTGTGATGAATCATTTTCTGAAGCATGTTGTCAGAGAAAGAATAACCTCTTCTCTTATATGCCAATGAAAATTCTTAGACACAAGAGGCTACAAAGTAATTTACAACAAGTGTCCTGCAAGTTATGCAGAAGGTAGAGAACAGACATTCATGAGCCACCGTAGAGCTGTGAAAACAGGTGTCAGTCTAATAGCACCAGATTGAAGCACACAGGATCCCAAACAGCTTTGAAGCTATTTGTTCCTTAATTTCTGGAGGGCAGGCAAGGCCCTTCCAAAATGCCATTCTAGGAGAAGATTCAGGATATCGATCAAAAAACTTGGAACATCTTTCCAGAAAGGGGAGTGAATGCTGAAAGATGAAAAGAAGCTAACAGATGCGTTGCCAGGAGCTCCTGGTGCTTTTTCGTGGAGGATTCCTTTCTCTTTGATCACGTCCCTCTGTTTGTATTTGTATTTCTTCTCTTACGGGACTCTCATCCACTGCTTTGGTAATACATCTCTTTAGCTTCCTCTTATATTGAAAGGGATATTGTCTGGAAAGGTCTGGAAGGCTTTTACAGGGAGGAGGGAAAGTGAAGAACAAGTCAGAATTGATCCCACCTCCTAGACTTCTGGGGAGTCTTTACTTTCAGTTTTCTTTCTATGTTTACTACATCAAGAAATTTAAACCTTTACAGCCCCACACTAAGTTGGCTTCGGAGGAAAGCAAAGAAACCACTCAGAGAGTCCATCTTTGATCATAGTAAGACATTGAGCAGACTCAAGTGGTTTCTTATAATCCACTCAACCAGTCAAAGTAAAAGATGAGAACAAACACTAGCATGGTTTCTAACAACTCAGGGCACAAAGTATTACATAACATATTGTATAGTTTTTAGGGTATTTAGGGCAGCCTTTTAATGTCATGACAGAATTTGTCCTTTCTAAATACTTAGACTAGTTAACACCATCATCTTTTTCCCTTGACATAAAACCAACCTAAGAAAAATCTCAGAAAACTCTACTGTCCTGAGCACATGTAGGAAGTATTCCATGATTAACACTTCTCTCCTTGTCTTTTGCATCTTACCATGCAGACAAATACTTTCAGCAATATTTTTACCTTGATATGACATGCATTAGAATAGACGCCACAGGACAAGTGGCTTGCCCGGGATCATTTAACTGGTAAGTTTCTTCCTTGGGATGCAGTACAAGTTCCTGACCCCAGTTCAGGCTGGCCCTTGAACAATTGTTGACTTGAACAATCATTGAACAATGGTTGAATTCTCATTTAATAGCTAACAAGCACAGAGCTGTTATGCAAAGACCAAGTGGAAAACCTCCCGGTAATGAGTAATACCTAATTTACGCAGAAAGCAATACTTCATTGACAAAGTCCAGCTTTCTAATGAAGCAGACCTGACTCACCAGAACAGATGAATTCCTCGTCATGTTCCCCCAAACCACTTATTCCTCTACAGTACGACGGTCAGACCATGTAAGAACTACAGTACGACTGTCAGAACCATGTAAGAACAGCTCACGGTATTCCCGCCAAATCTCATCTGTGTATATGTGTGTGTATATGTGTATATGTGTACGTATATATTTTTGTGAACATGTACGTATGTATGCATCTACCCATGTATCTATGTACCTATCATTTATTATCTATCCCTATCTCCTATCATCTATCTACTTATGTATCCAGCAATCTATCTATCTATCTATCTATCTATCTATCTATCTATCATCTATCTATCCACACCTATCTATCTATCATCTATCTATCTATCATCATCATGTCATCTATCTATCTATCTATCATCTATCTATCAATCTATCATCTATCATCTATCTATCTATCAATCATCTATCTATCATCTATCTATCTATCATCTATCTATCAATCTCTCTCTATCATCTATCTATCTATTTATCATCTATCTATCTATCTATCTATTATCTATCTATCATGTGTCTATCTATCTATCATCTATGTATCATCTATCTCTCTATCATCTATCATCTATGTATCATCTATCTATCTATCATCTATCTATCTATCTATCATCTATCTAACATCTATCTATCTATCTATCTACCTATCATCTATCTATCTGCCATCTATCATCTATTTAGCATTCATTTACCAAGACAAAGCCTATCTATGACATTTATCCAAGGCTGGCCAGAAACTCACAATTTTCTTGCCTCAGCCTCCCAAGGACTAGATTAATGGTGTAAACCACCACACTGACTTGTTCCTCACTTATTTAGAGAGAAGCTGGATTAATATTCTGATCACAAAACTCTCATCATCTTGAGGTTTATGGTTTTTAGCAGAAAATGACCCAATTTAAACTGTTCAAAATTATAATCTAAAAAGTCAAACCTCCTTTTGAATTCACACCATATACACATATATTCCCAAACGCCTTTAGTAAGTCACTTTTCAAGTTATCAGCAGAGAAACTGATACTGTGTGGTGATGGGAAAGACAGTTCCAGTTTCTTGTTCTTGAGTTTCTCTGTCTACAGAGTGGAAAATCCAGTAGACTTGAATGGCTATTTGAAAAGTGTAACACACACCATGCCCTGATAATGTCTGTGTTCTGTAGCTGCCCAACTCTGAAGACTCTGTTCAGGTATAAAAACACTGACAGCCACACAATAGAGTATCTGAAATTTTGTGTAACATAGCTCTATATGCATATTGCTATATTCTGCATTAAAAATAGTTATTTCTACAAAAGACACCATATTTCCACATGTCAGGAGTAGGATCTCCATACTCTCTTACTCCTCAATCACTGTCTCATCTCTACACCCAGCCTGCTTTCTCCTGTCTGAGCTCCATCATACCCATATATCAAGTGCTTCATTGGGTAACATGTACCATCATCCCTTGAACACAGCAAGCTTCCTTCATGGCTGTCTCCATCAGGCAGAACTTTTCCCTTGATGGGCATTTGGCCAAGGAAACGTGGTCTTCTCTTGACATGCATTTTACCTCCTCTTCTCTATCACCATTTCTATGGAAATGTATCTTCTGTGACAGATTTCCATACACCCTATCACCATCCCTTGCCCCAATCCCAAGAACAGCTAGTCAGCTTCCCCTAAACTCTCTCATTTTATCCATTGTGTATCTCGCTGGTCTACACTGTAGCCTCCCCGGCCTCTGCCATCTTCCTTTCTCCTTGCTCAGACTTCGGATCCTACAAAGACTCGACACTTGTTGGACCATGCCCTCTTGACAAATGCTTCATGAATAGAGAATGATAATTTTCTGCTAAGAGTGCTTTATTTGCTCCAAGTAACACAGTTTAAAATCCTCTGCTCATAAAGCCACAGGTAACTATTTCCCAGGAGCAGGAGCACCCTCAGACTAAAGCAAACAATTTAATATTTGTCCCAAAGAAGCCATAGATGCTGATGTCTGAACTGGTGCTTAGACATGATCTTCGCCTCTAACACATTTAAGCCAGAAGTTTCTGCAATCAAACGATTGCTGACACTGAGCCTCAAGGGGCAGGAAGCTGGAAAATGCATAGGACTCAGTACTGAGGAGTGCTCAGAAACTGAGCAAAGAAGGCAGACGAATCTCTCCGAGAATGAATTACAAATCTCTAGGCAGAAAATGCTAAAGATTTAAATCAGAATGGGGGCTGGAAATGCTCACATCAGGTCCTGTCATATTCACAGCAGTTCTTACACTGCTGAGGGCCAGCTTCTTTCTAAGATCCCAGGGAAAGCCATGGTTCCATGTCCTCCATAAGATATAAGCCCACATCTGCATGCCAGTGTGCACAGAGTCAGAGTGCTCCTGGGCCCTCAGAGGGTGACCCTGATGACAGTGGTTGCAGACATGAATGGGCATTGGCCTTAGCTAAAAAGCTCATTGAAACCTCAATCACTGGATCCTTCCTCAGTGATAATCTGGTGAGTCTGGAGTGGGGGAAATTCACATTTCTAAGGACCTCAGGCGAAAGTGGGCAGTGTTGACTTGAGGGTCTCACTTTTAGATGACTGACGTGATCTACGCACAACACTTCTGCCATGGCGATGGATCCAGTCTCTTCAGAATGCCGTATTTCCTGTTCTCACTTGGTAAAAACAGCTAACTACTCAGGAAGAAAGTAAACTTAAAACTTATGAAGAAGCCGAGTATAGGGCACACACCAGTAACCCGAGCCCTTGGAAGGCTGAGGCAGGGGGTGGAGATGACCAGGCTGCTATGTTGGGCAGTTCTAGGAGGACCCAGGCTATATGATGAGACGCTACGTCAAAAGATAAATAACAGGAAAAACAGAAACAAATAAATAACCTCTCAATTATAAAGAAACCTTTGCATGCAATAATCTTCAAAGTGTTCCTAACGATGGTTAATTTCAAAGATGCTGTGATGGCTTATCCTGAGTGTCAACCTGACTGGATCTGGGATTAACTGAAATGAGAGAAATCTTTATTGGATCATCTGAAGCTGGAAGACACACCCTAAATGTGGGTGTCACCTTCTGATGGCAGTCCGTATAAAAGGCCATGGCAGAAGAGAACACCAGGCTTCTCGCTACTTGCCTTCTCTCTCGCTGGTGAGTTCGTCTTGCTGCTGTGGACTGAAGACTAGCTGATCTTTTGGAATTCGTCAGACCTTCAGTGCCAGATCGGGACTACTGAGACATCCAGCCTCGTGGACTGAGCGACTACAGATTCTCAGCCTCTCCAGTGTGGTGCAGCCATTGCTGGACTTCTTGGAGTCTGTCCTGCGAGCCAAACTGATAAATCTCTGTACAGATATATTCATTCTACTGGTTCTCTTTCTTTAGAGAACCCTGACTAATACAGATGCCTTGTTCATCATGAGAAGACTGTTGAAAAGAAACCTGTAACCACTCTGTAAGATTCTGGTTTGTATGTGGAATTCCAGGTTCCCCCGCTCTCTCTGGTCTGTATATCTTGTGAGGTCTACACCCACATAGAGCCTTCCTCATAGCTTTCCCTTCTTTGGAATTCCCACTGGATGAATCAGCACATGCCAATGAAGGGTCACCTGACTCCTGCATCCCTGCATCACACATGTCCTCCTGTATTTTCAGAGTCTGGCAAAGTGCATTGCTGGTAGAGATGCCTCTGAGTTGTTGTGGACTGAAACATAAAACTAGGTCTCAGTTGACCACAGTGGGGAGGAGAGCAACTCTATAAAGAAACATCTGATCATATAGGAAGAAGGCAAACATAGATTCTATGCAAAGAGGAGACCTGCCTGTCAAAAACATGATGGTGGGACTATTTAGATCAGGGGAAAACCAGTTACATGTTAGTAAGTAGCTAGAATATCACTCAGTGTAAGAACAGCAGAATTAAATGATTTGTGTTAAATGACCACATTAACAGAGACTAATAGACAAACAGACATAGATTGACAGGACTCCCTTAGAGGACAGTTAAACTTATAACTTAAAACTATAGAAAAGCACCTGCTATTTACAGAGCAGTTCCTGTGCTCAACTAATTTTTGCTGTATAACTAGAAAAAGACCTCTTCAGAAGCTGCTGCTAATTTAATGACACCAAATAAATAAGGCTTCCTAGAAATTTCTAGAGCAAGCTTTACTCATTCCTGAAATTTCAGTTAGTACATCCTGCATAGTGCCAAATCTATTAAGCTGTCTGGGAAATAAAAGAGATTTAAGACCATATAAATTTGGGACATCCATAATGTATAGGGGAGATTCACTTTCTTTTCCTGTTAAATGGGCCTTATGAAAACTGTCATATGATAGAAATGTTTGGAGGATAAATGTATCAGAAACTGTATAGCTCTTGCAGCATTAAATAATGAGCTGGTATAAGATATCAGTAATATGCTTTCATTATTTTTACCTAGGACTCCAATTGTCCACATGCAGCCTGGTATGACTGTTCTTTGATCTGCCTTGATTCCTTCCTTCCCTAATTACCTACACATTTTCTAGCACCGACCACATCATTTAGTGTGAATTATAATCTGCAAAGCAGGCTCCTGACTGCTTCATGGATGATGATTTTTTGTCTTCAACTTGGACTTTTAAAGTTCCTCAGGGATAAATACGCTACATTCTCCACTCTACTCACTCTAATACTGTTTCATGAATAGTCTGTGTATGTGTGAATTCGTGTATGTGTATGCTTGTAGGTATGTCTATATTTGTGTATATGTATGTCTAAACAAGTCAATATCCCAACACTCATAGAGGTACTGTGTTTTTCGAACTCCTCCTGTTTTTCTTCAGGTGACTGACTGACATCAAGGGAGGCCTGGGGAGCCCGGGCTTCCCAAATACCTGTGCTACTTGAAGACCAGGGCTCAGTGTTGTCATTTTTTCTGTTCCATTGTTTCATTCTTTGCCACTGCCATTAGAACTGTTTCAACAACAGGAAAATTGACACGGAATGTATTCTTAACAGGGTCAGGGTGGTGGCATGGTTGAGGTCTTAAATGATCCCCAAAGTCTTGTATGCTAAAGCCTTGGTCCCTAGTGCAGCAGTGTTTAGAGACCGGGCTTTTAAACTGTGATTAGACCAGCACAGCTCTGACTCCTTGAGGAGATTAACCCATTGTTGGATAGCTTAATGGACCAGTGGGAGGTCATGGAAGCCTTGGGGCCTGGGGCCTGGCTGGAGGAAGTACACCTTTGAGGGAATGCCCCTGATGTGTTTTACCCGGCCCTTTCTCATTGTTCTCATTTCCTTCCTGCCCACTGCGAGGTGAGAAGCTTGGCTCTGTCATCACATCCCCCCTCCTTCCCGCCACTGTGATGTTTTGCCTTGGAAGTACTAGTGTTGACCTACTATAGACTGAGGCCTCTAAGACCTTCCTCCTCCACAGCATCTCTCCTAGACATCTTGTCACTGTGATGCAGGCTTGACTAACACAGGTAGCTCATGGGATTCACCTTACAGATAACCTGAGGATCTGTTAAAATAAGGCTAACAACACTGGGTTCACTTCCAGTGCTCTAGTGGAAAGCAGCATGCTGGCTAGTTGCCCCAGCCTAGGTTTGCCCTGGGTGGAAACCCTGGGTGTGACAGTCCCTGTTCTGGTGTTGCTGCTTAAAGTGCTCCTCACTGAAAGAAGATGCGCTTGTCACCCAGAGAAATCCCGAGAGCACATGACCCGTCTACCCTTCCTGCTAAAGAGGGCCAGGTCTGTGCATATAAGGCTGGACTTGCAGCAGACTAGCAAGCATCAGGGTCTGATGGGACTCATTTCTCACCTGATCCATCATCTACCACCATTTCCACTCTAAGGTCTTTCCTCAGGGACTGAAATCACCATCACTAAGTGGGAACCTCTCTTCACCTCTGTGCCTGTGTCCTGGTGATACTGTTCTCGTCCTGTTTCCATGTGGTCCCTTGGCACATATGAATGTACTTATCAGACATGGCATGCACAGACATTTTATAATGAAACCCCGTGGAACAATTAGTATATATGTGCTGACAAAAAAAATATAAAAGATTCCAGTATAACTTCCCTATAGTTTTGCTACTTATGTTACTTCAGAAACAGCAGTTAATGATAAACACATAGCACTCTATTGTTAACAAGTAATATTTCAATAAGTGTTGATAATAAGGAACAGGTTTCTCTTTGCCACATGGTGACAGCAGGTGCCCTGATGTGGTTGTGATTTTTCCTGTGACCAAGAACACAGTGAAAAATATAATTACAATCATCACAGTCAAGTAGGATCTCCTTGGGCAGTGTGGGAGTCTGCTTCGCTCCACCGCGTCCTGTGGAGAAGGCCGTGATGGGAACCTGACAGGTGGCCCGTGTTATAACAGTAACTGTGTCTTTCTCCAGTGTACCTTGATCAACACAATGGATTTTATTGGAATCTGAAAACTTTGTTAACTACCGTAATGCATTCCCAACATGGTTTAGCACAGATCTATAGGTGGTGTCAATAAACCCTAGGGATGAAAAACTGACTAACAGCACAAGCTTTATCTGGTAAGTTCTTCAGTGCCTGAGTAGCTGTGGGTCCATATAAGATGGGAATTTTTGAAATTACTATTGTTAATGGATAAAACATGAAAAGACAATGACTTCAGTCTCGGTCTCACATGACACCAAAAGAGGAATGTGAGTCCTCTGGGCACGTTACGCCATCAGAAGTTTTTTTAGCTACCTGAGATTTAGTGTGAAATGAGCTTAAAAGTCCAGGGTTTGGAGAGCAGGACTTCTCCAAGAATTGGGGAAGGAGAAATAGGGTTAGAGGGACACCAGCTTGAGCAGGCTGGCTGCCCTGCAATGACACAGGAGCGAGATCAGAGGAAAATAAAGGTTCACATGAGGACAAGGGCCCAGAGACAGAGAGAAATGAATGGCAAGTCTCCATTTAATTTCAAAACATCTGAGTTACTGTTGCTTCCGCAAGCCCCTGTTAACTGGGCTGTGTTTCTCCTGTCCTCTGAATGTCTCAGAACACCTCGCTGGACTACAGAAGCAGCTGCTGGGCTGGGAGATGACGTGGGGATAGAGTATCTTCTGTGCGAGGATGAGGAGCCTAGTTCAGATCCCCAGCACACCTCTGAAGTCCTGGCATGGCCACGTGTCTGTGCCCTGTGCTGGGGAGGCAGAGGCAGGAGGACCCCTGGGGTTCATTGGCCAGCCTAGCCATATCAAATCAAGGAACTCCAGCTTCAGTGAGCGATCCTGTTTAAAATTACGGTGAACAGAGATCACGAAAGGCATTCAATGCTAGCCTAGTCTCTGTCCTCTACACACAAGCATGGACATGTGCACACATCCACATGAACATGTACACACACACACACACACACACACACACACACACACAGAGCAACTGCTTACGAGCTCCACAACTACATCAAACTGAGTTTGGGAATGAGCCACTGATATCTTCTTCTGAAACACAAGTTATTTGAGATCCCCTTTCTCCTGGTATCACGAAGATGCACAGAAAGACTGTAGCCGACTGGCCTCTCCTGGACCGAGAGTGTCTGCCTCTATCATGTCTGCCCACCCTCATTCTTTGATCACAAGATCTGCTATGGGAAAAAGGCAAATCTTAAATATTTTACTTTTAAAATAATACATCTCATGTGAGTGCTATTCTTTATTATGTCAACACTGTAGAGTTCCCAATAAAGTCAATAGATCAGGATCTATTATCCTCATCTGACAAAAAGTGGCATATAATACAAGGACTACTGTTAAACAGCATGAATGGTCACATATTTAGATTCTAACACCTGTAATCTTTACCGCTGTCTGGGGAAAGGCAGAGTTGAGTTCATTTTAAAGAGCAGGCTTTTTATTTTAAAGGTTGTTTTAGATGCTGCTCTTCTTTTCAATGTAAGCATTAGTGGTTTGTACATTTAGGACTTATTCAGGTAAGATAATTTTCAGTGGCACTAAGCTATGTTATTGTGATTCCTTATAAATGTATAAATCCCTCAAGAATAGAATGCCCTATGTGCTCACAGCCATGTCTCCGGAAAGTGAGATGCAGTGCTGTGATGTGGATGTTTTCATAAATTTCTTTTCTGAAATACAAGAGTCAGGAGGTTTTGTGCTATCTCACATCTTATGCCACGAGCACAATCTTGACATAACAGAACTAGTTATGTCAAGCCAAATGGAAAATACATCTGACTGATATGTTTCTGAATATCTGTCCCTTGAATCATTTGATACCGGTGATGGGGTACCGCAGTGCTCCAAGGTCTGGAGGTATGGAGGCAAAAGGCAAACATGATCTCAGGAACATGTGCACTTGAAGCAAGAGACGGTCAGGGGCACGTCAATCCACATGATAAAAATAGAGATAAAAGGAATATGTCAATAAAGTGATTGTGAAAGATTAAAAAATAGGGTTCCCACAATCAAGGTCAAGTAGGGTCTCCTTAAAGAAGAAATGTTTGACACGAGGCCTGACCAATAAAGGGATGGTGCCAAGTACCAGAAAGAAGGGAAAAGAGGCGGGCCTGGTTCCCAGCCTGGACTATCAAAACAGACAGCACACAGAGGAGATGAACCCTGTAGGCAGGGACAATATCATCCAACACTTGAAGGCCATGTGTGGTTAGGGATGTGATTTATACTGAGTGGGAAGGTAATGTTAAACATACCAGTCACAGCAGGAAAAAAATCATGCCCCAATTCCTACATTTGTCCAAGAGAAATTTTCAACCAACCAAGTTGCTCTCAGCTTCTCTAAGTTAAACATTACTAAATTACTAAAGAGACACTGAGTGATGGTCAGGCTGATCTTCTTATGAAGTCACAAAGGACTTTCCAAAACATGAACAAGAAAAAGAATCCATGTTAACAAAGTGGTGAGTGTTGTGAAAGAAAACTTCAGTTCCTTTGTCAAAAGGCTAGTTCCCAAAGGTTCCTGTGCAGACCATGAATCAGTCCATGGACGAAGCAAGGGTATGCAGGTATTCGCACACAGGTATACAAACAAGCGCCCAGGAACACGTTTGAACGTGTGCACGGCACATGGTGCCTCTCAGCCTGGCACTGAGAGGTCAACACCAGCTGCTGGGTTGGATGACGCAGCATCTGTCATCTTATTGTGAAAACCATGTCAGAACAGCAGAACAAGCTGCTGTGACTGTCCATGGCACCTCTGACACAGACATCCTTGACCTCGGTTTGACTTTATTTGGTCTCTAAACAGCTATGCATTTGGGAGTAAGGTGTCCCTTTTCTGAGACTGAGTCTCTTTCGTGGTTACACAATGTGATTGCATGTCCTAATTTACTGTAGACCAACCACCAAAGAACCTCACTGGGAAGGTAGGAGAATAAAGCAGGCTTTGAGTTCAAACTCTTGTCGGAGAACAAAGGAATTGACCGCAACAGGACACACAAAGCTGCTGCAACCCTACACCAAGTAAAAGGTCTAGAATCAATAGAAGCGCGGTAACTCAGGAGACGCGCCAGAGAAGACAACGCACACAAGCATGAGAACCATCACGCTCCATCCCGGTGGTAGTGGGGCAGCATTTAAATCACAGATGCTTGCTGCCCTGTGGAGGGTCCATTCGGTTATGATATTGTTTAAGTAGGTGGTTTCTAATGCCCTTTATGACTGAAAAACCTAAACATCCCCCTTCTTAATAATACTAAATATAATTAACGAAATTGAAACCTATACGTTGGGCCTAGAGAAACAAATAGCTCAGTGGTTAAGGGCATGTGCTGCTCGTGCAGGGACAAGAACTTTGGTCCTATCACCCACATCCTGTGACTCACGACTGCCTGCAACTCCCATGACGGGGGATCTGACATCTGACACCTCTGGCCTCCATGGGCACCTGCATTCACATGCATATATGCCCATGTAGACACACATATAATTAAAAATGATAAAAATAATTTTTAATTGAAGTCATATTTCAGTCCTCAAAGTTAGTATCAAATGTATCAATATTGTCTCTATGACAATGACATCTGATATACTGCTACTCACATAAGTGCTATTTCATGAGTCCCACGTGTACAGAAATAGCTGACAATATGTAAAAAAACGTGAGTACCTGGAGCAAAGGAAAACCTCTCGTGAAGTCATAAAAGATTATTTTTCCACAATACTAGAAACACCGTGCAGAGCAGAATGCTGAACATGTACACACTGAAGTTACATGCTAACACATTTTTAGTATTTAACATACTAATCAGTTGATTTTCACAATTCTGATATCAGCTAGATAGAAACATTATCTCCATTTTATAGATAGGGTAGCTGAGGTGCAGACTAGATAAGTGTTGGCCCAGAAAATCAAGTCTAGAAGTGGGAGAATGGGAATTGTGCCACAGGAGGTCACCTGAGTCTGCTCTTAAATGCTCCAGGCCAGGCCTCTGGGCAGCAGGACCACTACGGCCGGTTGTTACCGTGCCCTATCTTCCCTCACCTTTGCTTTAGTGTGACAACAGCATTGACTGAATCTCAGCAGAAGCCTTCAGACAAAAATGAGATGCAAGCCCAGAGGCAGCAAATTCTCTAAGTCAAATTCCCACTTTCTCATCATCTGGCTTTAGAACCCACAGTCAGAACGCTTGCCCCTACCTACAACTGTCTAACACTGCACACTAAGCTGATTCCACATGACCAGAACGAGCTGGACTGGCCAAGGTTCTCAAGGAAGAGCTACATCTTTGATCAGCGGTTTGGATTCCTTCAAGGCTGTAATGGTCTTAAGGTGAAGAACTTCATCTGCTCACCCAGTGTTTACCATTAGCAAAACCCCAGGTAGATTGGCCATTCAGTGACTCCACAGGAGGTGGAGGTGGTGGTAAAGCAGGAACTGCATGCATGTATGAGTTCCATGCTTGTCATTTTAATTACAGACATCCCAACTTGTCCTAATCATACACATGCATTATTATTCCTTTTACACATACTCAGATGCAGGATCAGAGAGCACAATGACTGAAATATATCTGGGGTTTAAGCTAAACTCTCTCATTCTAAACCTGGCACGGATTTTCCCTCTCCACAGCTCCTTCCTAGGCTGTCAAAAACTTCAGCATGGCATCCTGGTTTTGCACAGAAAGAACTAAGCACTCTGGCACAAAGAGTCAGCCTTTGTTCCTCGGACTGCTCGATTTTCTGTATAAAACTCCAAGCAGCCCATCCTGTATAATCCTTGGCCAAATCCTGAATTTATAGGGGGAGAAAATCTGAACTGATTAACATTTTAATTCAGAGACGTGAACAGAGCACCAGGGCATGCTGCCCCTCTTGAAAATATCCAGGTGCGGGGTGTGGTGAGAGCTGCTTACCAATGCAGGACTCCCCGGACAGGGAGTAGGTCCCATCGTCATGGAAACCGCTTCTGCACTGACAGTGGTACCACCCTGGCAGGTTAACACAGCGGGAGTGGTTGTGGCACTCAATGATCCCCTCTGCACATTCATCAACATCTGCCTCAGAGAAAAACACAAGCCCACCAGGACATTAGTGTCTTTTCACAGCAGCCTTTCAGCAAACACCCAGCCACACTCATGTCAACATCTCCACTACAGCCGATTCATCATCTGAAATGAAAGGAACACAAGAACCAAATCTGATCATTTCTCCAGAATCCAGACAAGCCGAAAGCCTCAGTCACAGACCCCTCCTCACAAGCCCGTATGAGGCCTGGAGTCCGGAGTCTTTCTAACTGTAGTTCTGGAAGAGACTGTGTTCTTCAACGATAATTAGGAACAAGAGTTCAGGAAACACTTACATGAGGACTGCTTAATGATCATCTATAAGTTGCAGTCCCAAATGTGTATTTATGTGTGAATGGACCGTTTAACCACACACACACACACACACACGCACACGCACACACACACACATGCACACATGCACACGCACGCACACACACACGCACACGCACACACGCACACACACACGCACACACACACGCACACGCACACACGCACACACACACACATGCACACGCACACACACACATACAGAGACATTTACACATATATATGCACAGACACACACACATATACACACACCACACACATACACATACACTAGTACACTGATGCATATACACACATATACACATGAATACACATGCACACATACATACAAATAAACACATGTACACACATATGTATACATACATATATGCAGAGATACACACATACACATCGTACATATACACACATAAATGCAGTCACATAACCACACATGAACATATACACAACACATACATAAATCTGCACATATACACTGACACATATATGCACAGAGATACACACGCATACCCTCACACAGAGACACTGCGGCCTGCAAATCATATTCACTATTTTGCAGGTTGATTTCTGGCAGCTGCTTTTTCTTGAGATTCTTTGCCATCTCATGAAACACCTGCTCTGGGAAAACTGTACTGTAGGACGGTATTTCACCAAAGATCCCCCTTCTTCACACAGTCCTGATGAAAGGAAGTCCCTCAGGCTTCATTTATTTCCCTGTGATCTGAGTCTTTGGAATCAGCCACTACCTGGAGTGTGTATATTTCTGGCCCAAAGTCTTGCCTGCGAGCTGAACGGGCTGCTGGAAGAAGGGTAGCCGACTGTCAGGCCAGGGCTGGCGCATCCTTACAGAATGCCTCCGCTAATTATTTCTTGGAGTGCGTCCATTTCTGGCTAAGAATCTTTCCTTGTTCTCTTGGAGCTATCTGAAGTATGGCAAACATGAATACGAATTTAATTAACATTGGGATATAAAGCATAATGAATAAATGCATGCTGGGATTTCCTCAGCAAGGTCTGTTGTAGGAATCAGCTCAGGAGAAATCTGCTGCCAGTGATTCTAGTACTTTGATGAGGCCTGAGTTGTGCGCTGACTGGCGAACTGGGTCGGCAACATATCGCTGATACCTCATGACCGTCCAGCTAAGAGAGAAAGCTCCCGAGTGGGAATGGCCGAGCTCTGCCTGGCCGCCTGCTTTTCCAGCACACGGCATCTGTGCACGTAGCTCCCCTCCGGCATCTGTGTGGCATTGCCCCTCACCACCCAATGCACCTCAGACACTGCAGCTAGACTGTGCACATTTACTATAAATTTCCTGAGAATAAATCATCTGTGCACGTAGCTCCCCTCCGGCATCTGTGTGGCATTGCCCCTCACCATCCAATGTACCTCAGATACTGCAGCTAGACTGTGCACATTTACTATAAATAATAAACGCTCAACATTGATGTAGATTACCACTTCTCACATTTTATAGGTGGAGCCTGAGAGGTACAACTTGGGTCACTAAAGTTTTCAAACAATGACATGAAATGTAGCCAAGGCTGTGTATCACAGAGGGGAAGGGCTCCCCCAGGTCACAGAGGGGAAGGGCTCCCCAGGTCACAGAGGGGAGGGGCTCATCCAGGCCACAGAGGGGAAGGGCTCCCCAGGCCACAGAGGGGAAGGGCTCATCCAGGTCACAGAGGGGAAGGGCTCCCCAGGTCACAGAGGGGAAGGGCTCATCCAGGCCACAGAGGGGAAAGGCTCCCCAGGTCACAGAGGGGAAGGGCTCATCCAGGTCACAGAGGGGAAGGGCTCCCCCAGGTCACAGAGGGGAAGGGCTCCCCAGGTAACAGAGGGGAAGGGCTCATCCAGGTCACAGAGGGGAGGGGCTCATCCAGGTCACAGAGGGGAAGGGCTCATCCAGGTCACAGAGGGGAAAGGCTCCCCAGGGCACAGAGGAGAAGGGCTCCCCCAGGTCACAGGGCCATCTCAGCACCACTCGAACTCATGGCAGTGAGAAACACAAATGTAAGAAGAAGACTTTTTCAGAGATAATTTCTCTATGTCTGTCTGAATGGTAAGTCTTTATACTGGAGCAGCAAGTTCTACCTGTGACATTTATAAATCTCTCAGAAAAGTGGTCATGCTCTCCGTATACCACCACATTTAGGCAGCCAGCAACACTGTAACAGCCACCGTGTCGCAGCCCGTGTTTGGCAGCGCAGGAGAAAGCAAAGGCATCCCAGACAGTCGAGCAATCATCTTGCTCACCCACCAAAACCCAAGTTTATACTTACTGCACTTTCACTTTCAAACAATTCTTGTTCACAGAATAAGTAGTCTGATCTTAAAAATAATTCTCTGATGCCATGATGTAAAGGGAAGGGACACTAGAATAGAAAGGGTTAAATGAGGTGGGACACCGGAGGGCAGAGGAGTGAGTATGGGGAGGGATGAGCAATACTAAAGGCCTTTGGAAAAGGCCTGCTACCCCTATAGCAGCTTCTTAGGTGACAGGACATGGGGGGAGCTAATACCAGTTTTTTACTAAATGACTATCATACAGTTTTCATATTAGACTGACTGCTAATGACTTACTGTGCTCATAGAACAATGCATCTCTCAGTGCTCACCATACACGTTTCCTCAAGTAGCGGTTAGCTTTGACTGTAAACACAGCCTAGAGTCGCCTGAGAAGGGAGTCTCCATTGAGGGACAGCCCAGGTCAAATCGGTTTCTTTATTATTAGCTGACGTAGGAAGACCCAGCGCAGGGTGGGCTGTGGCCTCCCTAGGCAGAGGGGGTCTTGGTCGTATAAGCATGAGACTGGGAAGTAGTCTTCTTTCCTCTGTCTTTCTGCATCAGTTTCCTCCCTTCCTGCCTTGAGATGCTGCTCTGACTTCTCTCAAGGGTGGACTGTAGCCTGGAAAGCATAAGCCAAATAAACACTTTCTTCTTCCCAGTTGCTTTGGGTCAGTGTTTGATCACAGAAATAGAAAGGAAACTAGGACAACAGGGTCTCGTCTCTCCAAGCCAGTGAAGATGGTCACATGTCTGCTACTTCCTGATGGACTCTGGATCATCCCTGGCTTTCCTGGAAATGGGAGGTAAAGGCATTCCTTGCCATGGAGCACATTTCCATTGCAGATCTTGGGACCTTGTTGGGAAGAGCCAGGGCTCTTCACACCAGCCACCAGGTAACAAGTCCTCATGTTTCTGGTCTCAGCGAAGGATCAATTAGAGGAATAAAGGTGATAATATATGCAACCATGCTGGGCAGCACATTCATAAAACTGGCGATTTTATTTACGTAGTCACAGCAGTATTCAGTGAAGTCATCACAGATCCAAAACTGGAAACACCCAGAGGCTTTTCAGCCCCACGCTGGGTCTTTACAAATGACAAGTGATGGCTCTCCCAAGCTGAGCAGCGATGGTTGTGTCCCTGGAGACATGTTTCTCCCACTCAGCACTTGCTGCTGGCAGACAAACCAGACAGATGCTGTGGGAATGGAGCCCTGTGAGTTCACGGTTGGAGCTGACAAATCACAGAGAGCCTGGCTGCCCCTCAGTGTGTCAGTCACTACAAACAAACAGACAAATAAGCATGCTTTTTCTTCCTGTAGTGAGCTATATGATTTTGCTTAACTCTCATTTTAACCCACCAGATCCTCAAGGTAAGAGAAGGATAAAAAAGATGCTGGGGGACATTTGAGGTGGAGCTCATGACATTCTGTGCCAACTTCACCAGACTAACATCATTGTCCAGGTTACAGGCTGAACCACAGTGAACGTGCACAAAGTGAACTGAGCCTGAGCCTGTGTTTGCCACGATGCTGTCCTTGCATTGATGAGTCCAGAAAGAACGATTCATAGAGTCACGATACATATCGGTTCTCTGAACATTTTTAACCTAAGATTATTCTTGTCCCATGGTAGTCATGAAGATGAATGAGCATAATTTCTAAAATCCAGGAGTTCACCACCAACAAAAAGAGTTATATCCATGCAGTCTTCAAAACTCATCCAGAATCACCCTCTGCCGCTCCCCCCACCCCCCCAGATGCAGAATCTCACCACATGTGGGTTTACCACATCACGCTGTACCACAGATATTTCCTTTTTGCATTTGTCATTCAAATACCAATTTCTCAATGATAGATATTTCATTCAGGCTTATGCTTCTAGCAAATGAATGATAAGCCATGGGAATGCACATAATAGAAAGATTGCAAGATCCAATGAATAAAAATAAAACAAAACGCGGCACTGGAAAGGAGTGAGTGAGCAGCAGGTACTGTGATGGAGATGGAGACACCAGATCGATGCCGGCTGTTTGCAAAGTGCCAGACGGAAGGCTGATGCATGGCACTAAACATAGAGTTTAGCTGAACAATCATCTGTTGTTTAACTGACAGACACTGTATAGTTTCTCTTTAATACCTCCCTTACCCTTGTAATTTTAGAACTCTTAAAGCTGCAAAATTGGTAACACGAGGAGAAATATAAATTCCCTCAATGGGGCTGGAGAGACAGCTCAGTAGTTAAGGATGCTAGGTGCTCTTGCAGAAGACCCATGTTCAGTTCCCAGTACATGGTGGCTAACAGTTCCAAGGGATAAAGCAACAGCTTCTTCTGGCTTCTGCAAGTACTATGTACACACGGTACACTTAATCAATGAGCAAACACTCATACATATAAGAACCAAAAGAGGGGTATAGTAGGGAACAGATGTTATGGGGGGAGGTGGGGAAAGTGGGAGTGTTTGGCTGGTAGGAGAGGAGGGAGGGACATGCAAAGGGCCAAGGTGTGTGTAGGTGAGGAGGGAAGTCAGCAGAGGGGGGATGGTGGGGGGTGGGTGTTAGGGGGGATGGTGGGAGGTGGGTGTTATTGGGGAGAGGGTGGGGATAAGGGGGCTGGGGAGAGAGGAGGGAGGCTGGATAGGAGGAACAAGAGTAGAGATGAATGAATCTTGGGGGACTAGGAAACCCAGAGGGAAATGTGATGTCCTCAAAACCCATGAGAAATACCCATACAGTTTCTAAATGTTAGTGCATATGTGTACCTGGGACCTTCTTGGCAAGGAACACAGTGTTAGACAGAAGAGACCTCCCTTTGAGTGGTTGGTGAAGGTGGTCCAGGAGACTCCACAAACAACACAAGCTATTGCCAAACCTCTTGGCTATCTCCCGGAACTAGTAGATAAGACCCTGCTGCTGACACAAGCTTCAAACACAGGACTCAGAGCAAGGAAGCAGGAAATGACCTGGAGGCCTTCTCCCTGAGCTTGGCTATCATCACACTAGATGATAATATGGGGACTTCCAAGGGAGAAAGACAATCAGTGGTCAAACTCAGCCCTAAAGCCTAATGACCATGACAACTGGCACACCAAACTACCTCTTATTGGTACAGTAGTGGCACTGTTATCTGGGGGAGGGGGACAACCAACAGCTATCTAATTGGACTTAAAGCCTTCTCAATGGTAGTGAACATATGAATGGCACTCTAAATATAGTCAAATACGCATGGAAGGAGAGAACATACGTCCTAGCAAAAGCCTTTCCTATCTCCAGATAAATGAAAATTTTTACCATATGCTAAATATAGACCCTTTAATGGCACTCTAAATATAGTCAAATACGCATGGAAGGAGAGAACATACGTCCAGCAAAAGCCTTTCCTATCTCCAGATAGATGAAAATTTTTACCATATGCTAAATATAGACCCTTATATTTACAGACAAACATGCCGTACACCACTCATCAGAGAAGCTTCTTTTTGCAACAGACAGAGGCTACTGCAGAGTTCCACAACTGGTCAGACACAGAGGATACATGTCTGAGAGATGCCCAGTACTAGGGACACATCTACAGTGGAACCCCTACAACTAAGGCTCATGGAACAGAGTGGAAAAGCGGGAGGAGAGAATGCTAATGTTACCCACAACTCTCACCAGCAAAGCTTCCTCATGCAACAGAGTGCGATGCACACAGAAGGCCATAACTGGCCAAGTTTTAAAGAATAAGAGACTTCAGAGTGTGTGTCCTTGGATGGGGCTCCTGTGTTGAACCTCATCCACTCACAGCTCAAGGACCATTGTGGAAGAGGGGGCACAAAGATTGTAAGAGCCGGGGCTGGTTCGTGAATACAGGGAAGCAGAGGCTTCCAGGCCACTGGAAGCTTGTACCTGTGAATTTGAACCATGGTGGCTTGGAGCCCTGCCAACTCAATTAAGTAAGGGCCTAGAGGGGAGGAGAGAAATGGGTGGTGGGCAGCACTAGACTGAGAACTATTGGAGATTGAATACTACTGGGTGAGGGAGAGTGTGCCTCACATACGATCTCTAGATGGGCTGACTAGACTCCAGTGGACGATTTTACACTGAAGAACATCTGGGTACAAATGCTTGACTGGATGGGACTTAACACCCATGGCGGAATGCATGAGGTCTTGTGGGGAGTGGTGGGGGGCATGGACAGGGGATAGAAATAAATAAATCTTAAAAACACCCTCAATGAAAAGTATAGTCTGTGTCAAGTATTTTATTGACAAATTGGCAACAAGAAGCAGATGGATACCCAATATTTTTTATAAGATATGTCCTAATCAATACATTTAGTCTCATTAGGAATACATCAAGCAGTGAATTTTCCATTGAAAGCTATTTGGAAATACTTGGTTCTTGCAAAATCTGAATTGTTTGATTTAGATAGTCTATTCCTTTATTGAATCTCTCTACTGGATATTTTATTTTAAAATGCACATACTCAATAATGTTTTCTCAAATCAAATGTTTCTGTTACTTTTTATGCATGTACGCTAAGTAAGCAATCTACCACTGAGTCCGTCCTTGGTCCTTAAAACCTTATTATGGAGAGAAAACACCGCATACTAATTCCATATCAATTGCATGAAAATCATTTAAAAAGTGGTGGCTCAATTTATCATTGTATTACAACCCTTCCAAGAATTCCTAGTAACAGACTGAGTCACTGAAAAACTTGGTTTTTATTCAACAAAAGGTTACTGGGAAACTACTAGGCTCTAAGCGTTACACTACACCTTCCAAAGCAGAGCTGGGAAGAGAAGGTCTCTGCCTTCCAGGAGCAGAGTTTGTCAGTGGCGACTTCAGTATAAAAACTAAAATTGATGCAAGCATGACACACACAATCCTGATAGCATCAAACGTGTGCTAAATGCTAGTACTGCATGGCAGAGGCCATAGGAGAAACGGGCCAGTTCTCCCAGCTCCTCTTCATGGGGTGTGTCTTGAGTTACTCCTTTGCAAAGAGCTAAACCCAGATAAGCTCTAGCTGTAGAAACAGGAGTTATGCTAGTCTAGCATGGGCCATAAAAGTGTCTCCAGTAAGCCTCAATGATATATCCTTCTGTTCATTGGAGGCCAATGTCCAGGGAAACCTTAGAAACCATGTGTGGAAGATGATAGAACATTCATCCATCTGGTCTCTGCACGACTCTATGGCACAGAGATTTTCTGCAGACTTGAAACTGTCATGAGCTGCTTAGAAGAGTGGTAGATACATTATTGTGCCGTTGATCCACTACACAGGCTGGGACAGGCTGGGACTGCACTCCTGTCACACACAGAGCTTCCCAGCACTTCTGATATAACATTTCCATTAATAGGCACTTACGTTCACATTAGAATTCCTTAAAGCGAGCAAACAAGAAAAATTCAATGCAATCACAAATTATGCAACTACAGAAATGGAAAGTTGGTGCTCAGAATCAGGAGTCAGGATGACAGGGAGCAAACCAAAACCGCTGTGTGGGCAGACGTACATCAACGTGAGTCCTCGTCCAGTTACTTCCTGGCTGCAACCGTCTGAGAAAGATATTCATCTTTTCTTGAGCTCCTGTTTCTTGGGCTCCTAAATGAGGACATCACCTAACTTACAATGTTGTCTTAAGAATTCCATAAGATCTCTATTCCACAAAGCCTTCTACAAAGACTGTGTATGACGAGGACATCACCTAACTTACAATGTTGTCTTAAGAATTCCATAAGATCTCTGAGAGCTATTCCACAAAGCCTTCTACAAAGACTATGTATGGCAGGATGCAGCCCCAGCCTGTACAATGACTCAATAACATATCTACTGCTCTTCTAAGCAGCTCGTGACAGTTTCAAGTCTGTAGAAAACCTCTGTTCAATGGAGTCATACAGGGAGTCAGATGGATGAGTGTTCTGACATCTTCCACACATGGCTTCTAAGGTTTCCCTGGACATTGGCCTCCAATGAACAGACATTCATTAGGCTAGTGATAATCATGTTTCTCTAATTGCAGTCTCCACTTGGCCACTGAGGAGCTATGTGTCCTTGCCAAAGCAGTCCAAGCCTCTAGGTTTCAGTCCTTTATGGAAAGATGGAGGTGTTAGGTGACACTGTACTAAAGGCCTCTTTGTCACCTTAACTTCCTATAGGATGGATGATCTGGACTTTAAGTCAACACCTTTACATATAATTCACCAACTGAGTGATCACTAGAAGGTTTAAGGACCTCTTTCTGCCTTAGTTTCTTTACTACCCAAACTGTAATAAAAATTACATTTCTTATCTGACCCTCATAGTTCCAATAAAGTATGAACAAGCTTTGGATGTTTCTTTGTAAGTCCTGAGCATTTTTGGTCCATTCAACTAAAGCTTACTTGTTATGTCTATTTACTATAGCTTGTTTCAGCTGCCTACTCAACACAAATCTAGAGTAACCTAGGAAGCAGGGAATTGCCTCCATCCGATTTACCCGTGGGCAGGTCTGTGAGGGCGTATTCTTGATGCTAATTGATGTTGCAGGAGAGCCCAGTTCATCCCTAGGCAGATGGGTCCAGCCTGCATAGGAGGTGGGTTCAAATTCCAACACCCACTCGAGGGCTAACAGAAGTCTGGGAGCAATCTAGCGAGCAAAATGCCTCTGTGTTTCCTG
The DNA here is from genome assembly GCF_000622305.1 of Nannospalax galili. Lineage (NCBI taxonomy): Eukaryota > Metazoa > Chordata > Mammalia > Rodentia > Spalacidae > Nannospalax > Nannospalax galili. Next base: position 152,496 of record NW_008343833.1, on the reverse strand, counting down.
CCTCTGCTTCTGCCTTGAGTTTCTGCCTCAGTGATGGGCTGTGAGGTAGAAGAGTAATCCAAATAAACCCTTTCCTCCCCTCAGTTGTTTCGGTCAGTGTTTTTAATCACAACAACAGAAACTAACTAGACACTCGGGCAATGGTTACACAGCTTTCTGCCTTTGTAAGACTCCCTTTACTGACTTTGCATAAAAGATTCAGTCCCTTCCTGACGTGGGCCCTTCTAACTTTTTCCCTGATTCTCTTCTTTTGGTCTATCTGTTCTTTAAACAGCCCCACTAAATTTATTCATAAGTAATACACATTTATATCTCAGCACTTACATTTAGTCTAGGGACCCTCTGAATTACATCTCTAAGCTGATCACTAACACAACTTCAGATACACATTTACTATTACCTATAGATTCGTTCACCTCGGAATTATCTTCATTTAAAATTCATTTTGCCCAATGTTTAATGTTTATATGCCTTAGGGCATTTTCTATTGCTAAAAAATACCCGAGATTAGGTATTTGGGGGAGGACTGATGCTTGTTAACTTTATTATGCCAAACGTGTAAGGTCGCAGGCCTGGCATCTGCTCGGCTGCTAATCAGGGCTATGTGCTGCTCCATATCCAACAGAAAAACAGAAGGAGATGTGGACATGTGTGAAAGAAAAATCGCATGTCAACAGTGTCCAGATGGAGGTGCCAGGCTTGGTTTATAACAATGAACTCTCATAATAATTCAGTCATTCTCTGAGGAACTACATCAATACTCATGACTTAAGAACTCTCGTGACTTACCTCTTCCAGGCTCCTGAAGCATCCAACCCTGTTATGCCCGGAACCACATATCAACATGAGTCTTTCTGAGAACCATCCATGTCTGGGTCATAATGCAGATAGATATTTTGTTGGTGCTAATTCATGTTCTCACTTAGCCCCATCATCCGTGAAATAAAGATCAAAGTTTTTATAAAGATTTACAGAGCTTTGGGTTGTCCGTCTTCTCGGTTTGCATTTCCTGCCACCCTTTCCTTCTCTAAGCCATGAGAGACACACCAGCCTCTGGGCTGCTTCTCAGGCCCACGAGCCCTGCTCTGGACTCTGCTCAGGCTGCTCTTTCTGCTCATGTAGCTCCACAGATTAATCAGTCAAACAGTTTAGCTCTTTTCTCAAAGGTTCATCCTTTCAGTGGGATTCTCTGTTGCCACTATGTATAACGCAACTCTCCTGACCCTCGCGTTCCATATCCCCTCTCTCCTCGCAGGTTTCCTCCTTTCTACCTATGGCCACGTAGCATACTTTGCATACATAGCCTGCTTGATTTCCCTTTTTCCCTCACCAGCATGGACACACCTTAATGTGACATGTGGACAGGACAGAATCTGGAATGCAGTGTGCAAAAATGAATGCCCGCTCATGAAGGGAGAGAAGAAAAGAAGAGGGAAGGAAGGTCACTAGAGCCCTGAGATGGCCTTGTACTTTAACCAGTATTCTACAGAACACTCGATTTCCACAGAGGCCCCTCTCGTCATTCAAGAAGATACCACCTTGACGTACCTTGAGCGACCACAAGCCACTCTGTCTTATGGATGTCTAACAGTGTCACTTTTGTGAATACTGAAAGTTTTATAAGCATGGAGCTAGATTATAGTCACTCCAACTTGAACATCCTCTGATTGTGTCTGACTTGATGGCACAATGCTCTAACAATTATAAATGAGAGCTTTATTATATCAAGCTATAGACATTTGGGGCAGAAAGAAGCGACCCTGATTTCATTACTGTTCTGTTTCTAGTGACAAAAGATATTCAGTGTAAAACTTTACTTTATGGAGAGTTGATTTAAATATATTCATTCCATGTCCAATTCCAATTGATTAAAATGATTGCTTTTCATTTAAAAGTCAAACATAATTTTTAGTTAAAATTTTTATTTGTTAAAAATATTTATATTGATGCTTTGAGAATTTCCTACAGTGAATTGTGGTTCTATTCAGACCCCTCCCCTCCTCCAGCCCCATCTTAATCCCCTCCCCCAACTTTACAATTTTTGATTCTACCACGAAGTCCCTTTCTTTGAGCCCTACAATATTTAAGCACCCAATTTAACTTCAATATAAATTGTCTATTCCATTTTATGATACGGCATATTTCTTGCAATAGTTTTCTATCAGAGAATGAAAATCTGAACTTATTAAGCAATAAGTATGTTTCAGGTCTTCTAACAAGTGTGCTATATTTACAGCCTTACTTGACCTTCAGAATGCTTCTTGGATACTTTGAAAATGGGGGCATAATATGAGATAATATCACCATGGTGCAGCATCTGGGCTGGAGCACAACGGGAGTTTAAACAAGATCTACTTGACTCCAGAATTCACACTAACAATCATCATACCGTCACAGTCTCCTGCACATTTGGAAGGAAAAAGATTTCTTTTGCCATCTCCCACGGCCGAGCTCCACTTCCAACCTCAAGGCACCTCAACTCACCGTTGTCAGGCTTCTGGGTAAAGAGCTCAGCTGAGATCTGAGCAGCTACCAGAGGGGAAGTGGAATTCATATTTTCATTTAGTGAAGCTAACTACCTATCACAATGAAAATCATCTCTTTAGAGGAAATAGCTACTTCTATAAACTCAGTATGATATCTATACACAATAACAACTTGCTAGATATGTAGAGATAAAGGAAATCACAGCCCATAAAAGAAACAGATAATAGAAATCTGCTTCACCCTTACCTTCATGGCAGATTTATCAGACAGAACTTTAAAGAAAGGACCAAAAAGTGTTCAAGGAATTAAGACAGAAACAATACTCAGAGAGAAGGCAAATTTCTAGCAGTCGAGATGGTTACAGGGACTGTGCATACGATCTCACCTAAAGGACAGAAGGACAAATCAAACAATATGAAAACTTGGTTTGTAAGATACTGGAAATGAATCAGCTAAGCCAGGTGAGCCTTGAAACATACAAAACAACAATACGAATGGGCAGTTGTCACAAGTGCCACGTGAGGAGCTCCAGGCCACGGTGAAAGAGGCGAACCTGGACCTGGGCATATTAGTCAGGAGCGAGGCAAGTTAAAGAAATGAATCAGCTAAGCCAGGTGAGCCTTGAAACATACAAAACAACAATACGCATGGGCAGTTGTCACAAGTGCCACGTGAGGAGCTCCAGGCCATGGTGAAAGAGGCGAACCTGGACCTGGGCATATTAGTCAGGAGCGAGGGAAGCTAAAA
>NW_008343833.1:145263-148187 GCF_000622305.1 Nannospalax galili | reverse complement strand
TGGTATGGTCACGGGGCCACCATTTCTCTGATTCTCAGACTTCATTAGCCCCTGTCCTTGTTGAAACTTCATGTTGTCCTCCACCGAACTGTACATGTGATGATGAGCAAACAGGTGTGGCTCTGCTTCCCCTCCATGCTGTGACATCGAATCCTGAGTGCCATAGTTAATACCAATCATCAACTGGGCAGTTCTAGAATCTCCTACAAAATAAGCCTCTGTGTATGTCTGTGAGGGAGAGTCTAGATTAGGTTCATAGAAGACCCACCCTCGTTGTGGGCAGTACCATTTCAAGGGTGGGATCCAGGACCAAAGATAAGAGAGAAAGCCAGGTGAGCACGAGCACTCACTTCTCTCTGCTTCCTGACTGCAGGTACAATGTGAGCAGCTGCCTCGCACTCCCACTGTCCCAGATCCCTCACCATGGTGGGCTGTGTCCCGGATCCCTCACCATGGTGGGCTGTGTCCCGGATCCCTCACCATGGTGGGCTGTACCATCATGTAAGCCAAAACAAGCCCTTCTTTAAGTTGAGTTTGTTAGGTATTTTGTCACAGGACGGAGAGCAGTAACTAACACCCTGTGTTTCTTTTTGGACTTAAGAATTCTTGGACAAAACAACTACACTGCATTATCTCCCTGCTTAAAAGAAAGAACACCAGCTCAGTTTGAATTTATTCTGGCAGGATGTTAAAGCTGTCGCATTAAGTACAGGTTCACATTTTTTACTTTGATTATTCCAATAGCCTGCATTATTCATCATGGTGATATTTATGCAGACATGATAAATACGATAATTTGCTTCCAAACAAAACAGAGAGGCTCTGGCCTCCACTGAAAAATGAACAATTTAAGTCAGATTTTCTAGAAACCCTCACCATATTTCTGTCAGCAGTGGATTATGCCCAGCGAAAATCCTTTTATGTAATGCAGTCCTAGACAAGTAGCCATCATAATGAAAAAGTTACTTGAGAAAAAAAGTAAAAGCCTCTATTTGTCAAAATCAAAAAGTTTTGTAATTTGTGATTTTGAAAGGATGAAATAAAAGTGTCTTTTCTGCTTTTGTGAGTGGGAAAAAAATTCAGAAAACTCAAGTACACCCTTAACAAAGCACCGGAGTTTAAGATTCCCAAAAGCCCGTCAGCTGTTATGCTGGGCTGTAGCCACACAGTATCCTAGACACACCTTGCCTGAAAATGTCTTTGCAGGGGTGATACATTTCATAAGGATCAGGAACCAGGACTGACCTGTACTGAGCAGGAAACAGAGGACTTGGGATGGGCAGAGCAGAATTCAAGGCACTGTGTCACTTCTTGAATAAACTTGGCCACACATCTTGAGAACCCACTTAGATAGCTAGAGAGGATCGGCTTCTGAGAGTTTAGGCTGCAGGAGGTAAGGCTCACTGGAAAAGAATGATCCTTGGCAGCACTCTGTGGACACGACAGCTCCTTCCAACTGCATGGGTTAGACATCAGTGATGACTCGGGATGTCCAAGTCCCACATGCACAGAAACCACTGAATTCTGGAGGAATGGGAATTTTATAAGCTCTGTGTTTGTGGTTACACACCAAAGATGCCAGGATCCCCGCAGGCAATGCTGGAGCCCAGATACTGACAAGCTGGAGGTCCAGGGTGCTCCCTTCAAGAGGAAAAGCCACCAGACACTTCGGGTTCCCAGAAAAGATTACCCGCAAATCAGGCTGAACGCTCACTGTTCTTAGGTTACCTTTTAGCTATTTTTTCAAAAATGGCACTCAAACCACACTGTGTAGGACACATAAAACATGCTTTTGTTGAATGTAAGCTCTCTTCTGCAAACTGAGCCCATAAACAGCCTTTCACGTGGAGAAAAATTGAGGGCCAATAAGAAAAGTAATTAGGCTAAAATTTCTCATCAGGTTGGAGAAATACATAATAGTACATGCACATCATGAGTCAGTTCAACAGCCCTTAAAGAGGAGCAATGGGAAACATCTAGACACAGTTAATAGCCACGTATGCAGAGAGATTCTTTTTTGCTTGTGCACATATAGGCATTTATCACCTAGCAGTTCCCAGGGATTTGCCAGATGTTAAAATTATAAATAAGGGAAAGAAAGAAAACCTTTGCTCAATGCCTGTTAAATACTTCAGGCCCGTGCTTCCATACCGTGGTAATACGTACTTCCCTACCATGGTAATATGTGTTTCCGTACCCGTGGTAATACTGAGGCCTGCTGCAGATTTTCCTTATTTCCTGGATTAGAAGGCTGAGTATTTTTCTCATAAGAGAGTACTGAGTTTTGCGTCCTGGTCTGTCTGACGCCGCACACTCTGTTCCTTTACGGTGCAATGTTATCTCTGATGCACTTTGGCTTTGAAATCAACGTCAGATCATGGAGTCCCTAAAGGAGTCAGGTCAACGAGAATTACCAGGCATGCTTGCTTGGCTGTCCTGATCCACCCCAGCAGGTGCTTATAAAACTGCAGTCACGTGCTTCCCCATCCAGCCTCAGCTCTGACCCCACCCCCAAGGGGATGCAGAACTCTAGGGTTCAAATTTTCCCTCCAAATGTAATGTGACTGAGACAGACCCTGAAAGGCAGAGAACCCAGTAGAGTTTTTCCTCCCCTGAACTCGGGGTTCTCTGTGGCTTAAATTGGTACTTTTGAGGGCTTTGGAAATGGGAAGTAAGGGCGAAAAGAAGGCTGAAGCACAATTTGATTCTCTCCAGCCCTCTTTCGCAGGGCCCCTCTGTATTAGCTGAATATCCCCCCTCGGTGTTTCTGTCTCAGTAATGTTTTATTTTATTTTATAACTCATTTTTTTATTTGTTGATTTTTTTTGTGTGTATCATACAGAACATCCCACATAGTCTTATTCATCTATATACCCACTTCCCAAATGGTGCCCTGCCTTAGCCTCCCCCCCCCCTGGGGCCCA
>NW_008343833.1:144246-145001 GCF_000622305.1 Nannospalax galili | reverse complement strand
AAGGAAGGTATCTCCTGTCTGGCATTGTTTCTTGTTATGTAGCCTTTATCTGTGGGGTCTCTCCCTCCCCTCATGGGTCATTGGCCACTGGTCCACGAGGACAAAGGGAGCAGAAGTGACGAAGTGGGTCAGGATAGCCAGTGAGCACTGACGGAAGAAAGCCCTTCTGGGGAGGCAGGTTCAGTGATACAAACAGCTCCAGACTCAGTGAAACAGCTCAATTTATTCAGTGGGGGTCAGGGAAAATATAGTGTGGGGGCAGAAGCCAATGCTTCAGCTGATAGGTGCTCATAGTGTGCTTTATTTACATGTGGTAGGGGGATCCTATCATCTGGCTATAGGGCAATGCCTAATTATCATATAGAAAAAACCTGGGGGTAGTTTTATTGCAGGTAACTATGCCAAAGGTCATGTTTCAAATGAGGCCAAGCATCCATGTTTGGTGGCACTTTCCAGGTAAGTCAGGCAGGAAGACCCTGCTGAGAAAGGAGTTGACCTTAACAGCAGGGTTCCCCAACATTTATCTATACATATGGACTATTAAAATATTATATTAACCCCTTTAATCTTTGGTTATACTTTCCTTTTGGGGGTTTAAGACCCTACATTTGGCCTAAATAAATCAATTTATTTTCACACTTAAGGTCATTTGAGGATCTGTTCCTCAGAGGTCACATGGGCTTGGGAAGAGCTCCTGGCTCCTTTCTTTTACCAGTTCCATCTATGTGAAGATAAGTCAAAGGTCCTGCTTGACC